>NW_023458560.1:65729734-65763154 GCF_013731165.1 Rhagoletis pomonella
CCGGCGTGAATAAATCACTGAATATCTGTGTGGATGAAAAATACTAGACACAAATAAAATAAAATTTTATATATCCCACTGGAGGCTTTAAGCATTCATTTTGTATTGACGTTAAAGGACATTCTGACAGAAATAATAAACTATATCTGAAACTTTCGCAGAAAGCTTTTCCACATTCCATCCGCACTGTTCATAATAACTAGATAAATTTAAATGGTTAAAGAGTTAAAGAGTTCTCTAGCTTAACTGCAGACCAGGAAAGAAAAATCTTCCAAAATCTTATAAAAAGTACCAATGCCTTAATTTTTTCCCCCAGAAATTTTACGAGTTTAGATAGTTCGCGGAAATGGTAATGACCACTCATATCGAATAATATCATGTTGACCAAAAGCTTCCACAGCATCGACGATAGAGCAGAGAAGTACCTCAGTTAGACTTCCTCAACATAGTCGCTTAACCCTTTTTAAGTGATAAGTACTTAGCTGGATTAATGTCTCGATGAGGACGGCATTGAAAGCTCCGGATATGTCGAGAAAAAACTCGACAGCAGAGAAAAAACTGGAAGCATGTAAGACGGGAAAAATTTTCTGACACGAACTCTCAGTTAACCTTAAATGCACCTATATCTACCATATATAGTATTTTTCTAGCACAATTACTGGCCCTTATAAGAAGCAGACTAATTCAATGCCAGTATGTATTACGGGCATTACGTAAATTAAAATCTCATTTCTATCACCTTTCACTACTTTTTGAAAACGAACAAAGTTTTGCAGGTAGCAGATGTTGGCTCCAGAGAACTCCTCCGTGGCGACTAAATCGTAGGCTAGCAAAAGCTAAGCAGTCCGAGCAGGAGTGTAGAGATGACTTCATCTTTAATCTCGCTGTCTGGATCTCCATTAGACGTGTCCTTTCAGTACATCTAATAGAATTAGGAGCTATCCATCGACTAGAAAGACCTTGTAGTAGCACATGCCCTGACTTTGGCCAGCGTTCGCTGAGTTGACATGAGGTCCATAATTCTAATAAAAGTCCAAAAGTAATTATGGGAAGTCCCACTGTCCCTTTTTTGCTAAGTCGCGACAACACTGACACCCATATATGTATGTAAGTCAGAAATCATGCGTTCCTCTACTAAATAGCTAAGAGTGCACTGTAAGCGAGCCCAGCCCAAGGGCATAGTAACAGTTTAGGCAATTGCTTAGTTGACGAAGTGGGTAGACAGAGTAGCTCCACAAACCACAGTAAAATCTAGAGAGTAGACCTAAGGTCGATCTTAGCTGCTGTTTTGGCTCAAATGGTGAGGTAAAACGCGTTTATTAAACTGTATACAACTGCTAGCTTGTGGGAGGTAACGCAGTGTCTTAATTATAGCTATTTCGAGTTCCAGGTTTTTTAAAAGTTCTCTAACTACAATGTTCTTCCAAATGTGTAGTTATTGTCAAAAAAACAAAAAAAAACAACCGATAGCATTTGATAGCTTTTATATGACATACATATAAAAAATTATCGATACATTTTTAGATATCTTAATCAGTTTACTTACTCATATACTCTTCAATATATGTACATATCGATGTGATGTTGTTTTCATCGATATCATTTCCGATACATATGTATGTACATGCATACATGTACATGTATTTTTATCGAAATTTCAATTTGATTTTCTACCATATTTTTTGCTATGTTTCCATTTTGCCGGATATACGGTTAGTTGGGACTTCAGATTCACTTCTCCTTAATTTAGTAATTAATGACTTTATCGAACTGTAAAAAATTCTCGTTTACGTATGCCATGAAAATTCCATAAAAAACTCTTCAATTTTCCTACCCTCTAAATTACCGGCCTTCAGGTAACTTCTTGATAAGCGCGTGCACCACAAGATCTCATTACTATCACCACTCCTATTTTTTATTTTATTTTTTTTTCGCTACAGTTTACTGCGCTTACCAATTGCCTCATAAAAACAGTAAAACAAAGTATGTAAGGGAAGAAAAAGTAAAGCTACATGCTGCGCAGTGGACAGCAGCCAACAGCCAGCAGCAGTCAACTGCCAGGTGATAGCAGATAGCGGATATCGGACAGGTGGCAGCTGTCAGCAGCAATGGTCGTGCAATGCAACCCTACCCCCGCCTACCTCGCCTAAGAAGTGTGCGACATGCCAAAGGTGCAATGTGTCACCTTTAATCGAGTAATAAGTGCAGAAGTAATTATAAGAGTTGATGGAATAGTAATTGAACGAAGACACTCAAAAGTGGGGTGATAAACCTTAAAGCTTGTTGCAAAAGTTGGCTCGTTTTATTTTGCTGAACATCAAAAACATCTGTCATAAACTTTTCAGCTAGTATGTTTCTTGAGTTAAGATAGATAAAGTAATTCAAACGCACCAATAATGACTTCAGATTCGAACAAAGCAACTCAAAATCTATACAAATTTGCTCGCTTCACCTGCAGGACGAGCAGAAAGTTGACATTTATTTTCTGTTTTTTGTGAAGATTTTAGTCAAGCAGCTATTGGAAGCTTGCGATCGCTCACGCTGCGCTCTAGGTTGGTAAGGGAATGCCTGACCTCTCTTTCGGTTACGTCTGATTATTTCCTAGTTATGCTTATGTGGGTACCGGTTCACAGTGGTATGGCAGGAAACTAACTGATGGATAAGTTTGCTAGCAAGAGTATCCTCGAGCCGGACTCATTAGTAAAAAGGAAATGTTGGTGGCATCTTTGTGAAACTAGGACTTGTGCAACCCAAGACCCTTCTGGTCAAGGATAGACTAAAGTCAATCAAGAGATATTTCTAGAATGACAATGTCCCAACTGTCAACTCAGATGAGTATTGTGGCAGAACACTATCCGATTAGAGTTCTGAAGTTCTTAAGCTGCCCAGCTTTCTCCAGGCTATGGTATGAGCACCGTGCATTGCACTTCTTAATCAACCCTGAGGAACTGCATAGCATTAGCCACCTGAAAAGTTTCGGAAATGACCTTAACCTAACTTTGGTAAATTTATAATAGAAGAAACCTACTATGTATAATTTATCGAAATAAGACATTTTTTTGATCTCATTGTGAGGAGGGTCAGTGTCGGGACAATGTGCTGTGAGGAGGTGATGAAAATTAAGGTCACAAAGGTGTACGGCCTGTGGCTTGCAGTTCAGCTCTTACGCTACGTTAAAGGTCCTTTACCGTTTTGGCATAGATTGTATCCTGAGTGAAAGGTATTTCAAAATTTCGGTAGGAGGCAAAGTGCCTAAGCTTACTAACTTTATGTGGCCATCGGAACAATGATTTAGTGGACGATTCTTGATAGCCCCCATTCTGCAGATCACACAACGTGTTCTACTCGTTTTTTCCTGAGTGCTTAGGGTTCTTATGGAGTATTTTTTCACCTGTATCTTAAATGGGGTTCTAGTGTTAGCCTTTCTCTCGGCCAATAAATAAAATGCAGTGGATTTTTTATTTTAAAAATAGCTGCGTCGTTATGACTTCCAGACTGGTGAAAAGGCGTGAACCCTGGTATCTAAGTCCCCTCGACAGAGATACCACCTACAGGAAAAAATAGTTCCATTGATTTCTCCTAATTTGTATGGCGACTGTTGGTAATACGCTTTCGTTAGAGCATAGCTAAAGTGAAGTGTGCGCACTGCTATCGTAATGCGAAATATGTCAGACGTGGAGGGTTTTGGAGTGACTGGGGCAGGTTTTGATACCCAAGAAACCACTGAATATGTTACCATAGATTCTACTATTGTGATATACATATTTCTAAGGATTCTCGGTTGCAGATATTGTGCCATCAGCATTGTAAGCAAAAGCAAGTATACCCTAGCCGCATAAAGATTGTAATCCGTGGTAGCTTATTATAGTGGAAAGGTATTAACAAAATATTTCGAAATTACAAAAAATTACATACTTCGACATGTTGTAGCAGCAAATGGCGCAATCGGACATAAGGAAGCCAACATGTGGAAACCAATCACCTTTGGGCATCAAAGCGGTACTGCCTAACTGCTTACATTAAGTCGGCTTGCGAATTCAATACAAAGAAGCCTATACGGTTTTCGACCGGGGGATAGATAGATAGAATGTTAGAGGCTGTGCACTGCGACCTTAGGACCGGGGGATAGACGGTGGTGTAACAGTCTATGTCTACTGATGCCTAACAGATAAAACAAGAAACCGTTGCGGGATTCTATTCGGAAAACCTGCAGATCAGTCAGTCTTTTCGCCCGCTGAAACGCTTGCCGCATCTTCAGAATTGGGATTTATGACATAGAAAAACAGGACCGGTTCCAGCCGAAAACCTACTATCTTCGCCAAGAACCAAGCGACATTTCAACGGAGCTTTTAACCATAGAACAGACGGCCAAGTGAACTCTACTAAATTTCGCTAAAGAAGGCCAATCAGAAGAAAACTCGTATCAGCCAGTAACATGGACAAATTTCTAGAGATGATATACCACGGACGATAAAGAACCATGAACCGTCTCCAGATTGCTGCCCTACAGTGGTACACAGACGGTTGATGAAATTTCGAAGGCCATAAAGATAAAATGTTGGGCGCAATTTAAAAGTACCGAGAATTTGTCATGCAGAAGTTTACGCCACCAGAAAATTGTCATCCTCGTTGGTAGCCAAATGGATGTTTTATATTTTATATGTATTTCTTCGAGTGCACAGAGGAATTCAATTGTGTTTAAGCCGTACCCTGTAATGGGCTTAAATAAGGCGGCGCTTAATTGGACTAAGCTAGGAGAAGTAATAGTACACTGTAAACTGAAGAGCTATTGAAAAGATTGGGTTTTTTATTAAACGATTTCTATCGCTGCTGTGACCTTTCCGACTCGACCACAGAGACATGCTTACACCGTCTACATAGTCGAATGCGGTGCTATTTCAAGAAGATGCGCGAGAAGCCTGGATTTTATGTAGTCAAAGAACAATCGCTTTTGTTCTCGCTCAAAAGCTCTTTGAACTTTTTGGGAGCCTTAGATTTAACCTCGTAGAGCACCCTCCTACAAATATCTATCCATACACAATAAATAGTAGCGCAGATGGGCGAGGGGAGATTAAATGAATTAATCCTCCCCATTAGAGTCAATAATGCATATCAAATTCCTAAGGCGATAACTCATGCAAGTTGATAAACAGATCAATTCTCTAGATCCCCCACTCGCTGGGAGCTATCTACGCCATTGACCACAACAATCCTAAATATGCTCTAAAAAAAGTAAAATTGTAACCTTTTCATTCGTTTTATAAAACTTGTGAAAAGAAACTGATAATTGGTACTTCCTTTGTGTAAGTATTTTAACTACTTGCCGCTGAGATTCTAAATCCACTTCAAGTACGCCAATTTTCCAGTCTCCGCTCTGCTAGTCAATTCAATTGCCAACAATAAATTTACAAACTTTGACCTCCTTTACCAGGCAGTTCATTCGTCTATTCATTATACGTACTTTTATAATCGCTTATGTGTACATACACATACATGTATATGAATATAGTCTTATCCTCCAATCTCCGCAATAGCCTTCTACTATAATTCAATTACATCTTCTTGCCAAACAAATTTGTGCCTAACTACAAAACATATGTATGTATGTCCTAACATAACAGTACCCTGCAGCGGGTTCGGAGACAATTGTCGCTTTCGTACTAGTTACATTACTAGTTCCAATTGCATGTTATGCTCCAGGTAATAATAAATCGAGCTATTGGTTACATATTGCACTTTCTAAAGGTTATTGGCCGTTTTAATATAATAGTGCTCCCTTATTACATAAAGCATTTTGTTATTTATCATTTAAATACAAATAATAAATTTTGAATACTTATCTATGTTCTGTTTCCCTCGTGTGACCACCTAGCAAATATCGGACTGATAAGTACCAAAATAAAGCAATACATATGCAGATACCCCTTTTTACATAACTACTATTTCTTAAATTATTTTGGGGGCAATTCACGTCAAATGTCCCAGCGCCCTGAGCGGTGCAAAACAAGCTACTTTTCGACTAGCTGCGAAGCAGACAGAAAATAGGAAAACTAATTCGAAAACTATGATTTCTATAGATTTTTATACGGGCTATGCGATGGCACTATGCGTTTTCCAAAATTTTCCCGTTTTCATAGTGAAAATTCTGAACGAAAATTTATTTGTAATTTTTCTGAACTATGGTAATTTTTAATATTGTTTTTAGTTATCTCAATCGAAAGATCAAGTCTTTTTACATATAAATCACTAATAAAAACGGACTTTTTTACTTTTCTGAGTTATAAAGGCTTTTAGAGCGCAGCGCGCTAATCTGCTAACCTTGTGAGTCATAATAATATTGTTATAACTTTGCAACTACTTAATGTTTAATTTTGAAACTTTCGCAAAAACTTCCCTACATAGTCTCCTACAACACTGTTTTAAAACAAAAAATTTATTTCAAATTTTATAACACAACTTTTGCATTTGAAAACAAACACCCTCTTAATTCTCATAAAAAAGTTATAAACGTGTAGTTTTATTTGTAGTAAGTATTAAGAAGTGGTGCTAAACTTAAATTCTTTGGAATAGTTTGTAGTTTATTGTGTGAAAATTTCAAATCGATCGATACACAAACGACTGAGATATAGCGCGTTTAAATGACAATTTTGTTAAAATTATCAAGAATCAGTTCAGCCCAATAATAAAATTTCAATCAACGTCACGCTGCAGCTTTCGTCCTTTCGATCACAGGAAAATAAATAGCAAACACAATAGCAAAGACAAATTTAAATTTGAACAAATCGTCGCCTGGCTTGATTCAAAGCGAACATTTGAAAGCACACTTACATGTTGTGCCTGTAGCTGAGTGCGCAAAGATGCTGGCTGAATTAGTTGCGGCCGAAAGTGTTCGAGTTCAAATCTCACTATGCAGAACATACAATTTAAAATCTTTACTTTCGTTTTTTTTTAATTTTAAAAAAGTATCTGTGAAGTGCACAACGAAAAAAAGTGGTTCGGTTACAGGTTACGTGTTACTACTACAAGTACTAGTGAAAAGTTACGCAGCTGGAGTCAATTGTCGCCTCCTAGGACAACTCCATGTTAAATGCGACCGGTATTCGACTCGCGAAAACTGGTGAACTCACTAGTTCTGTACTAGTATTTCCGCTGCAGGGTATATAAGTACATACATACATATGTGCATACTTATAAAATCAATTCGAATTTATTGCCCCTTGCACTTACTTTCGCTATGCTAGTAAACCATATAAAAGTCTGCTATTAGGCTATTTTCATATGTGATTTGGATTGCGGCCAAATTGTTAGCTACTTACGCGCACGCATGCATATACATATGTACATGAAGGAAAACACGTTTATCATACTCGTACATTGTGTTTGTCAACAAACTTTAAATACTAAGTATAGGTTATTTAACTCTGTATGGAAAAAGCAAAAATATACCACTACAAAGAATATATTCTGGCCAAAAATTTGAAAAATATCTGTTTGTAAACTATTGGTTTGTATTTATGTGCTCGTATTTACATTTACGTTTGTAAGGCCAAATTGTCATGTCGGTTAACTAATTTTCAATTATAGTCAAACAACTGGAATTCGTGTGGTGAAAACGCTGCGGAAAGTAATTCATTTAAAACCGGAAAGTTATGCAAGTTTACAAAAATTGCAGTGACACGTGTTTTTTATACTTCTACCTTCCGGGTACATTCCTTTTGCTTCGTTGACAATTTCCTTTCTTCAAGACAAACCACCAGGCTGTCAGAAGAGGCTGAAATTTTGAAACAACAATTTAAGGTTTTTTTGCACTTTTCCTCAAGTTCCATGACCACCTGACGCGGTGCAAATGCATTTTGGTTTGGTGGAAGTTTGAAGAAGCGAAATTAAAAAAAGTTTCGAAACAAAAGCGTCCTCGTAAAAGTTTAATGTTTGACTAAACAAAAGTGGTATATGATAACTATGATGTGTTGAAAATAAAAATTATTCTATAGTATTCTTACACTCTAGTTTTGATAAATGCTCAAACATTTTATAGAGATCAATGGCGATTTCGCTTTCGCAAAATGCAGTTATGGCAAGCAAAACCAGATCTAAACCGTTCACATAACGGGCAGTCTCCTTCATGTCTGTTAATTGAGACAATTCTTGTGTTAGAGGTCAAAATTGTTTTCAAAATCATATCTTCTTCCTATATGCTCTAAAAACATAATCTTTTGCTGAAAACGTTTAGTAGTTGGGATATTTTTAAATTGATGGACTGAATTTTAGAACGACCTGTTGTCCGACTGTATTACCACACGCTCGTAGCTCACCGTTCTGGTTAACGGAATTAAAATTGGGTACGGTTTGCAGAGCACTAATCGGCATAGAATAAAGCGAAACAGTATTTAGGCCACACGTCGCACCAGTTGCTTGAATTCAGACAGCCAAATACCGGTTAGAACAGAGATGTCACTTGCTGAGTTTTAAGAACTCCACTGTCGAACTAAGAAACATTCCATTTCGCATTTTAACCCAGCATTCGTTGAGCTGGCTAAGAGCTCCTGTTTCTAAAAATAGATCACATGTAGCCATTGAAGCCTCCATCATTTCCATGCTTACTACAGTTCCCCAATAGTTTCCAAGTCGTCCAAACGGTCATGCAGTTTCTGGAAATGTGGCCTGGAACCCAAACAAGTTCGATAGTGAAATAATCGAATGCCGATGAGAGATACGACCGTTTTCGAGCTGGCTATCAGAATACAAGTTTGCAAGCATCGAGTCCACTGTTTCCCTTATTGTGGTTACCTCTGCTTGGAAAGCGCTGCAGTGATATAAGAATTTGATGAAGTGTTCCTCAGTGTAGACGTCTCTACCAATTTTACCATTCAGCTTCAATTCATCCGTAAATAACAGGTCAATGGTTCCAGATACTACACCCTACAAATTCGCACTCGCGGGGATGTGGGTGCTGAAAGATAAACTCGAATATAGAGTCGGTATGCGGAATGAACTTGTCCAATACGTTCCCCGTACAACATTTTTTTGGTTATGGTATCGCAGAACCAGTAAACCAGCCCAGTGCTTAGTAATGGCCCCTATGCAACAATACGAAGCTACCAACGCCTTTTTTATCCTTTTCTCGATGTTCGGCCTTCACGTTAGCTTGCTGCCCCAGATACCACACCCGGTCAAAAAGCGCTTACATATGGTCCGATTTGCCGTACACTCTCATCTACATATGTATGTACTTACTTTCCATATGTATTTGATGAAAGTAAAAAATTTTTCGCAACTTCCTGGTTGGCTTTCTGCTCTGCGGAAAGGGTATTTTCCTTACATTGGCACTGAGGAGGTGGGATCCAATACTAATGGTATTAAATAGTATTATTAAAGTGAATAATATACTTTTGTTGGTTCAATCTAATAATTTGGCAAAGCCACTGTGCCTATTCCTATTTTCTGTGGCAATTAAAGTATGTATTTCACTTCACTTTCCTTAACTTTAAAAATCGAAAATAGACTTTAGATATTCTCGTAAAAAACCCAATAATATGATTTAATTAATTAAAAAAAAAACACAATTCAATTATTGCAACACGCGAGCTGCTAATGAAATCTTAGTCAAGTTGTCAAAAGTCTCTTAAATATTTTTGCGAGTCACTTGCAAAGAAAATCACCGACTTGACAATGCTTTAAGCTGCTGTCTCACAGGCGTTTTGCGACAAATGCAATCGCATTGAATTGCCAACTAAAGTCGAAGATTTGATTTTTACCAAATGCAAGCAAGTCCATAGATACTTGTGTGTGTCCATGCGTGTGTCGTGTCGTCTGTCGAATAGCACAAATATGTCAAAATAACGGTTGTGGTGGTGGCGGTGTTGCCATCGTCAAAATCGACTACAAGCGGGGCTGAAGCGCAAATGGCTTAAAAGGGGTTAACAAGTTGAAAGGATTGTAACAGCAATAGGATAAACGTCGATATACATACATATGTACATATTTCACACAAGTTAAATTGTAGCACGTACAGTTATCGGACGACTTGAGAATATGAAGGTACATATGTACATAAATGCATACTAATGTGTGTCAAATTGGTTATATGTAGAAATGTGGATGTGTGTGCTTGTGTTTGAGTTCGTGTGTTTGCAGTAGTGTAGTGCAAGAACCGAAGAACGAGCGGGTTTCGACTTCAGTGCCCACGTCCATACATACATCGAGTATAAATCTGTATACTACGAAATAAAGAGACCCAGAGAGGTAATGAGCACCATAACTGGTTTGTGATAATTCTCTGCTCGTTGCAAACACCCTGGAGACTTTAACATTGCGATGTCCTAGGAGTGATTTTTTCGCTCTGATTTATATTTTCGACAGCAGAAAACTACTTATATCTTCATTGTCTTTCCGACATTTCCGAAAGAGTTCGAAATTCGAAAAGTTATGTTGCACAAAACACTAAGTACTAAACTATTCGATAGAGAAGAGTGCTAATCAGCTATTCCGAAAGTTAGAACAACGGCGTGCCGCGGCATACCAATCGCCAGGTTCTATGTTCGAAGCCCCCCTTCGGACAGGGTTTTTTGTGAAAATGCTTTTTAAATTGTCAGCTATGTATTTGAATTTGAAATTTAATTAATATTTATTTTACTAGTTTTGGCCCGCAGACCAGTCCGCGTGATATACAGCTAAAGGTTATGCTATCAAATGTTTTAGGTACACCTCGATCTGTTGTACAGAACGGTATAGAATTATGTTGATCAATTTGATGCTCTTACTCAGATGGTTATATTAATCGAGCGATTCTCACTATCTACCTTTTCTGCGTATTCTAGGATAGAAATTATGTCTCAGTAAATATATGGTCGATGTTTATGTTAAATTATAACTAAAACCGACGTTTCAGTATAAAGAACAACTTAACTTTCGTAGAATGTCTTTTGAATGAATGAATATAAATTTAGTTTGATATCAATGCTAAATTGTTTTTGTTTTAAACATAAACGAAAAAGGTTGATTTAATAAATTCTGGAAATGTGGCAACGCTATTTTAAAGTGCTTTCAAACTAATTCAGTGTAAAATTCAGTGTGAAAGACGAAATTAACTAGTTAAATAAGTTAAATTTGGCATTTAAAAGAGTTGGCTACCCTCTTCAAAAATATTTTAGAGATTTTTTTTTTTAATTTCTTCTTTTTGCTCCCATTACCTTGAACTGGAATTTACAAACTGGTTGCAGCACCTTATTATTACTAAATTTATTTTGAATTTATAGACTGATGGCAACCCACTTCAAAAATATTTTCAAAATGCAACCATATTAAACCTATCTCGTTTGACACCCATATTAAAATTTATCATTTAGCTTGTTAATTAAATTGATTTTGAATGTCTTAAAACTTCAAACATATTTTCGAAATGAAGCATTTTCTGGTTTGGTACTCATATGCAAAATTATCCCATTTAACTTTTTAATTTAATTCATTTTGAATTTCAAAGCAGATGGCCCATATAAAAGTATTTGATTTAACTCATTAAGTAACTTGATATTAAATTTCTACACAGATGGCAACTCTATTCAAAATTATTTTGGAAATTAAGCTTTATTTAATCTCTCTTGTTTGGCATACAACTGCTTCACAAATATTTTCAAAATTACTCTTTATCTCATTTGATACCCAAATTAATAGGTTTAGTTTAGCTTGTTAATTGAATTCATTTTGAATTTATAAACAGATGGCCACTCTTTTCAAAAATATTTTTGAAATAAAGCTTTCTTAATCTTCAATCTATCAAAAACTATTTTCGAAATAAAGCTTTCTTAAATCTTAAAATTGATTTTGATTGATTTGCCACCTGGTGGCAGCCTTCGTCAAAAATGTCTCCGAAATAGAGCTTCCGTTGATTTGATTGTCGTATCAAATATTTCATTAATCCTTCTAATCCGAAATGTGCCTTTTAAACTTAGCACTACAAAATTTCAAAAACAGATATTGCTTAGGCGAGTTGTTCGAAATCATCGATGTCTTACTAATTCTGAACCAGAAATTTATTTCACTAGATGATGATTTCCCTGCAGGGTATGTATGCACGTACATACGTGTACTTTGTTGTTAGGCGGTTCGAAGAAAACAAGCAGATAGCGCCAGAAAACATAAAATGTTAAGATTTACGTGATTGCAATGCGGCACGCGGCCTACAAGGCGAGAGGGTTAAGAGGCGGCGGTGAACACGTTTGAAGTGAATGCGAAAGGCGAAAAAGATGTGAATGTTTACTAAATAGGAGAAAGTGCGAGGATGACGAGACGCTGGTATTGTTTGTTGCTTGGTAAGACTTTTTTGTCATGACTATATGGAAACGGATGAATTTGAGCTGCGCGACATTTTCTGCTCGCCTAAGCGAAGTATAAAGTGTGCCTTTGGAAATGGAATTGTATGTGCATACTCGTAACAAATACGTGCACGTGTGTGCGTTTTGAATTCACATTTTGTTTGGCTGCTGTTTAATTCGTGCTTTTGTTACCCTTACCCGTGTATGGGCCGTGTATGGGCCCGTGCTTGTACTGTTTTGATTTTGGTTTTGTCATTGCTGCTCGACAATTTTCGAAATGAAGCTAATATGTGCGTGTGTAGATGGGAACGTGAAAGTATGTATATACATACATATGTGCATATAGAATGCATATTTGAAAGAAATATCTATATAAGTGTATACCGAACGTTGTGGGTGTATGCAATACATCCATATATGTATTTGTGTATGCAAAATGCACATTGTATGAATCTGCACACTGATGTACATGCTCTGCACTATTCTTTTGAACTGAATGCACATTTAGCTAATTTTTTTGGAACATCTCCCGGGCAATCACAATCAACGCAAAATGCGAAAATAAATAACAAAGGAATTCTGTGAAGTAATTTTATGTGAGGGAGTAATGTACGAGTGCATTCAAGTCTTAAATCTACCCCGCCAGAGCTGAGTGAAATTTGAAAACATGAAGACTGAGATAATTGAGAGTGAACGGTGGAAAGAGAACTTATAGAAGACTGATTAAAATTATAGTAAGGGGATGGTCTAGAAATAATTCTGCATAAGAGGAAAAGTTTTGAAAGTCAACCAACTTTTATTAAATAAAAAAGTAAGTGCGCCTAGGCCACACTGGGGAAGTGAAACTTACGTTACATACCTAGCTTACATCTTTGTTTTTATCTTTTATATCTTTGCTTTTATCCTTTTCTTCAATAAAAAAAAAAATCGTAAAAGTATCGCTAAAAAAATCGATAACAATATCGATAATAAAATTGATCAAAATATTGATATCAAAATAGATAGCAAAATCGATAACCAAACCGATAAAAACATCGATACCCATATCGATAACAAAATCGGTTAAAAATATCTATAACAAATCCATAAAAACATCGACAACAATATCGATAGCAAAATCGATAAAAATATTGATATCAAAATCAATAACAAAATCGAAATTAATAAAAATATTGATATCCAAATCGATACAATCCAGAAATAGTTCCGAGGTTAAGTCTGTGTCTATCTATATCCTTTTCTTTATAATTACGTTTATTTAATCTTTCTTCCTCTATCTGCATCTTTACTTTTTTCGGTATCCTCATCCTCGTCTTTTTCTTAATATTTTTCTTTGTATTTACCCTTATGTTTATCAGTTTCTTCATCTACATATTCCCCTTCACCTTTGCCCAAGGTACATTGAACAGGTAGTATCAGTAGAGCAGCTGATTTGATTTATTTTCAAATTATTTGGTCTCGAAAATGTCAAATATTTTTAATTTTTTCTCACGAAAATTATAAGTTGTTAAAATCCATTTGCTTGTGAAACCTTTTTCCATACAAAACAAGCGATTGAATAGCAGCTTTTGGAACGTTCGCCCAACTCGGCAGCACGACCGCTGATTACTGGGCCTTGCAAAGGATGGATCAATGCTTCGAGAAGCAAACAAATTTACTAGGAAAGAAAGTTGCATCAATTTTTATTTTTTCCAATTTCAATTTTTTATTTTTTAAAATTTTTTGTATTTCACATGGCACGCTTTGATTTAGAAGAAAAAATTCAGAACAGTTGTTGACACTTTCGATACCAGAAGCAACAACAAAATACACGCAAATGTTGTTTTTGCTCTACTGATACTACCTGTTTAATGTGCCTTGCCTTTGCCCTTATACATATGAGTAAAGTGTTTAAATTTACCTTTTCTTCATCTATTTACGTACTCACCTTTACTTTCATTCTTGTATTGGTCTTTATATGAATTTTTTCTGTAACTTTTTATTAGCAAGTTTTTGTTAAATTAGTACCATTTGAAGCACTTAATTCCATACCAAACATTTTCGTGTGCGATTTCCGTTGAATTTGCCAATTTACTCCCAACCAACCCTCTTAGCGGATGCGGTCTCTGTAAATGTTACTCCTCTTTTAGCCAATAATTTTTTGCGAATCTGGCGAGTATGTATTCGTTGCCGGCTTTGCTTTCGTTGGTCACCCATGGGTGCCGAGTCGAAATCTGTTTTTACTGGAGCATAAATATAGCTGACGCAGTCGTATTTCAAAATATGCGCTTAACTATGTCTAATCATATTCATCGGTGCCCGTTGCCCACGTGAACACAGCCATGTATCTTGCGTAGAATAAGTGCTAAGAAAACCGCCAATACATATTCGACATGGTTCACATTTCTTCGCCTCATATAAGGACGGGCATGACTAGTGATTTATAGATCGATATTTTTGTTCGTCGTCCTTCCTTTTTTGACCTCTACAGATTATTCCCAATTTGGAGGGCGATAACCGTTTCGCCCAACGATTCTTCTACAAGCGGCTTCGCTTCGTGCTAAAACGCGGGCTATCTAGTGTCTTTTCTAGGATTTCATGCACTTTGAAAATCTAGTCAATGGTGAACTTTTCAGGCCTGAATACACACAGATAAGGCACAGTCAGTTGGTTCATGAAGGATTTCAGCCGTTTTCAAAGTATCTTGAAATAATTGGCGCAAACAGCGGTAACTCCCTTATTATGGATTAGGCAATATATACTGAGGTTCCAATCTTTGGACATGCATTCAGCAGAAATTATCGGACCGGCACACCGTCAAGAACGTGGACGTTGTTGTTTTCAAGAATCATTCACCTGGGTTCTTCTTAATCAAATCTGCTACTTGCTTACAAACAATGCTTACAACTGATCTTTCCATATCGCAAGTGTAGTCTGGATGTCTGTTACCAAATTTCCATCCTCGGCTTTTGAAACCGGTTAATTGTTACCTAATTTACCTATTCTCAAGAAACATGTGAACTAAACAAATCCCAAGAAAGAGACAGAATTGAACTAGCCTCATTCAATTCTGCCTTAGGGTCGTGTAAAAGTTAAATAACGGTTCAATACTGCCAAACTCGATGCGGAAAAGAATTTTTGCTGCTTCAAAGATCCTCGGGCATACTAAATATTGACTAAAACATGAAATGTGCTTTTTATTAGTGTACCCGTTTCAATACTTTTGCCTATGAATTACACTTTTTAACAGCAATGAAAATTATGTTACCCATACGCCATGGTGCACAAATAACGTCATCCAAATAATGAGAGGTATTTTGAAATCCGTGTAGTTCACGTAAATCTTTATATTTTTCCGCAATATTTTATCGGAAGTCTTAAAATATAATAAATTTTATAATACTGATGGAAAAGCTGCAACTATTTTTGGTGATGCACCCTAGTATATACATACATATTAGAGGTATACGCCGCCGAGCCACGCCGTCGCCGCCGCCGTTTTTTGTCATTCCTCACGCGCCGCCGCCGAGTTACGAAAATATCGGCGCGGCGGCGGCGGCGGCGGCGGCGTTCGGCGCCTAAGGAATTTTGTACAAAATTTTCAAGATGTATGTACATTGAATACATCTTTTGAAGGAACTAAATATTACTTGTATAAAAACACAATTTTACGAAATGAAAATTACATTTTTAAATCAGTTTTTTTTTGCATAATGTGGACCACTGGACAAGAGAATGATCTCCTTTATTTTTTCCAAAAATAGCATAACTTAGAAAAAACATAGGTAACATATTTTTTGACGACAGCGTTTATTACAGTTAAATTAGGGTCGAATACTGGTAATCTAACGATTTTTTTCCGCAGTAGACAATTCTTTTCTATACTACAAAAATACTAATTTTTTATACACCTACTACAACAACAAGAAACTTATAACACATCAAAAACTTTAGCTCCAATATCTCAGAAAGCAGTTTTAATAGAAGCGGCCTCTTTGCATCTAACTCCTCAATTATTGAAGATAAATCAAAGACAAGTTGATTTTTCTATGTATTTTTTTTATATTTTAAACAAACACTTTTTTGCTAATATTTACATTCGTAAGTTATTTTATTCTGGGGTCCCACATACGTATACAAGTACTAGGTGACTGTATGAAAACTATGTTAGCATTCACAAGTGGTGGGCAAACCCCAGAAAGGTTTTGCTCCATCGCATCGCAATGTTTTCTACACAGGGTTAAAGTTCCCTCTTTATGGTAAACATTAGTATTATTTTTCATTACATTCGGTTCTCCTTAGAAAAATTTGGCGCTTCATATTTTAGTGGAAGTTTTCACCATCTATAAGCCATTTTTTTCAACAGTGGGTCAAAAAGTCCCATTCTGGTTCGAGTTGATAAGACCATTGCAAAAATTTATTGAGAGCGACATAAATTACCCCAATAACTAAACTTTAAACAATTTTTTTTTCTTTAAATTTAAATAGTACATACGGATCTGTAGAGAATAAAGAGATCCGTGTTGTATGTATGTATATACCTCAGACCTTCTTCTGTTCGCCCATCAATCAACGCCAGACACTCAACATTTTAATTCAAGTAGGAAGTAACAATATTTAAATTTAAAACTAATTCAATAATGAAATAAATAGAATTATAATAGAATAATTGGCATGGCGAATGCCTAACGCTGACGAGTTGAAATAATAAGATTAGTAGCCTCAAGGCTCTTTGAAATCTACCTTATGAGAAGTAGCGCCGGCGTTTCCAGACGCGCCGGCGTCGCCGCCGCCGCCGAATATTTTTGACGTTGACCACGCCGCCGCCGCAAAGCCTGTCGGCGTAAACCTCTAATACATATGTACATTAGGGCGGGTTGATTTTTTTTTTTTAAATCGTATAGCAAAAACGTAAACTACATAAAATTCTAAGAAAATTCTCCGAAGAAACCATGTATCTAAAATAAAATCCTAATCCGCGCCTCTCGACTTGAAAATTTATATGGCCGCCTTGGCCAAAAAAATAAATGTTAGAAAAAATAGGTTTTTCCAAAAAGAAATCGAATTTTCTGAATAAAATTGTACTTACTGGTAGTTCTTTTGCACTTTATATTTTTTCTACACTCCAATTTTTTTTTCATTAAAAAAAATATTCACCCAAGTACGCAAATCAGAGGAGATGCAAATTGGGGTTCAACTGCTTTTTTGATAATTGAGTATTTTGATTAGTCTCAAAACAAAACCTGTATTGCATAAACTATAATATAATATAATAAAACATAATATATTTCAAAAAAAGAAAATAATTTTAGCGAAAGAAGAGGATTTTTGATTTTAATTTAATCAACCCGCCCTAATGTACATATATACAAACATGTATAAACTCCCGAGTACATGCATATGTATGCATATAAAAGTATGGGTACACATGATAGCACATTTACGACATCTGCTCGCGAAATTGTGCACTCTCTTTTTCAACGTCCGATTTTGAGGTTGCATACGAAATTCAATTTGTGCCACCTTCACTTACATACATCCATATGTACGTGTACCAGGGATGAAAAATGGATTTCAGATTGTACCTAATATCACAAAATAAATGTACCTAAATGAGACAGATTGTACCTAAAAAAAGTTACATCATTCATTTGTAGTTTTTTTTTTATAAATTTTATTTAAAACATTAACACAAAAGATATATGTACTTTAAACATGATATGGTTTTTCAACTGAGCCTATATCTATAGACTATAGTCTAATGGGAATCGGAGAAGCATTGTTTTTGTCTAATTTTGACTACTGTAAATATTGGAAGGAGTTTAGTATTTTCTTAGCTCTACAGCCGCATTTAGGTGAGCATTAAAATGCCCCACAATGATTCCAAAAGTAAAACGCAAGTAAAAACGTTGAGTCTTAAAGTTGGAATGTTTTATTCGGCTCATCGCCGTTCTTTTATATGCTTACAATCTACCTTATGAGTAATCTAATTTACAAACTTACATTTCTAAGTTGTTAGTCATGCTTATGATTATTTATTTTATTTTGAACATGATATGTTGTATTTAGTTTTCTTTGGTTTGTGTGCCTGTTTATTAAAATGGATAAATGAGTGTATATTGTTTGGTTGGTTTTTTTTTTTTTTGTTATTACTAGTGGAGTTATATTGCTTTAAGTCTATTCTTATGAATTATAATTTCTTTATTGTTTTTATTACTATTTCCTATGCTATGCGGTATTAAAGTAAAATTGTTGTTCTCATCGATATTTTTAACTTTGTAGTATCCGTTATATCTATTTTCTAACTTATGGGAGGCCTCTTCTCTAACTAATACTAAATCTCCTATGTTTATTTCCTCACTATAGCTACTTTTATCATAATTTGTTTTTTGTTTTTCTTTAGCCTCTTGGACTAATTTCCTAGCTCTTTGCTGTGCTATTTGAAGTCTATATTTTACTTCTTTGTCATAAGCTTCGTGATTGTACAATGGGCTGATTTTATTTTCTTTTAAAAAATCGTAGTTCGGTGGGTTTTATGCAAATATTAATTCAAAAGGACAATATTTATGTGTGGTTGATGGCGTCGTATTGTAACAATACGTGAAATACCTGAGGTATTCATCCCAATCATCTTTGTCACTGGATATGTATGAACGTATATATTCATTGAATGTCCGGTGACTGCGTTCTACAGTACCCAAAGTTTGATGATGATACGGTGTTGAAGTTTTATGTTCAATTTTTAACAGTTTACACAGTTCTTTGAATAAGTTGTTTTTGTATTCTGTGCCCATGTCCGTCATTATTGTATTCATGCGTCCATAAATCAAAATGAAATTTTCGAACACTGCTTTAGCGACTGTTGTTGCGTGTTTGCTTGGGACTGGGATCGCTACCAAGTATTTGGTTAGGTCACATATGATGGTAACTGCATATTCGTTTCCATTTATCGATTTCGGTAATGGTCCGACTGTATCGATTTGTACAATATCAAATGCCTTCGGAGGTGTCTCCGTTATTGTCATTGGTTCTTTTATATGCTTATTGGTCTTATTCTTCTTGCAGTGGAGGCAGTTTTTTATGTATTTTCTTATGTCGTTTTTCATATTCAGCCAGCTATACTTCTGCTTGATTTTATCTGTCATGCGATTTATTCCTGGGTGGCCACCACTAATAGGATCGTCATGATATTTGTGCAGAATTTCTTTTATTTTCCCGGGATTTGTCACATATATAACCTCTGGGGTTAGAGCGATTGTTAGCTTTTTGAGAACTTTGTTACCCATTTCTATAAATTTGCCTACTGCAGTATGATTACTTTTAAACAATTTGTCCCCTAAGGACAACTGTATTTGTACAAGTCCTAAATTGCCGGCTTCTCTTTCAAGCCTGGTAAAGAATTGTCCTAGGTCAATCTTATCCTCAACAATTAAGTTGCTTGTATCCAAAGTGCTACAAATTTTCTTTCCTTTTTTGAAATATAATTTCGGAGGAGTGAAAACGAGCTCGACATGTCTTTTTACTTCAAATTTATTTAGCGCTTCGTAAATTTTGGGGTTCTCTTTGTGACTTTCTTTATTTTCAGCATTACTGCTGGTCTGTTTCGCTGCTGATCTTGTTGTTATTTTTAATATTTTACTTGCTTCCACTGACATATCTTTTAAGTTTGTAATTGTTATGCGGGATAATGCGTCCGCAATATGATTTTCTTTTCCGGCTATATACTCCACTTCAAAATCGTACTCTTCTAAATCGAGTCTTACTCGTGTCAGCTTAGATGAAGGGCTCTTCATCGAGAATAGGTATGTTAAAGGACGATGGTCAGTTTTAACTAGAAATTTTCTGCCATAAACATATGGTCTGAAGAAGGTTATGGCCCAATGGATTGCGGCCAATTCTTTTTCTATTGTGGCTTTGTTGGTTTCACCTTTGGTGAAGGACCTAGAAGCGTAAGCAATTGGTAACTGTTTGCCATTATGTTCCTGACTAAGGACTGCCCCACAAGCGTACCCACTAGCGTCTGTTGTTATGCAGAATTCTTTAACGAAGTCTGGGTATTGCAAAAGTTTTGGACTAATTAACGCTTCCTTTAAATAGGCAAAAGCTTTTTGACATTCTTCTGTCCATTCGAAGGAAACATTCTTTTTGCAAAGCCTAGTTAATTTTCGTGAGTGCTCTGCGAAATTCGGTACGAATCTTCTGTAATAGTTGCAGAAAGCTACGAATCTCTTAACTTCATCCGCTGTTTTTGGTGTTGGGTAATTTTGAACTGTTTCAAATTTGCTCGGGTCGGGTAATATTCCCTTGTTTGTACATTTATGTCCTAAATAAGTTACTTCTTGGCTGAAAAATAGGCATTTATCTGGATGTAATTTTAGGTTGAATTTTCTGCAAGTGGAGAATACGTCTCTTAAATTTTTTAGCATGTGGTGTTCAGAACAACCTAATACAACTAAATCATCCATGTAGAGAAATGCTTGAGATGGCTTGAGGCCTGCAAATGCTAGGGTCATCATTCTTTGGAATGAATTCGGTGCTACTTTTAATCCGTAGGGTAGTCTTTTGAATCTATATGTGCCATTATCGGCTGTAAATGAGGTTATATCCCTGGAGTCGGGGTGTAATTCGATTTGATGAAAACCTGACATAAGGTCTAGGCATGAAAAATATTTTGCTCTTCCAAGTTGATCTAAAATATCGTCAATTCTTGGAAGTGGGAATTTGTCTGCTGCTAGCTTTTTATTTACCTGTCTGTAGTCTACCACTAATCTCCATCTTTTTTCTGTTTTACCTGAGAGTAATTTTTTAGGGACTAATAAGATTGGGCTATTATATTCCGATATGGAGGGTTCTATTATGTCATCTTCGATTAACTTATTTACTTGTTTGCTTATTTCTCCTTTTTGCGTTTGAGGCAATTTATAATTTTTTATGTAAACAGGAGTGTCATCCTTCATGTATAATTTTTGTTTGTAGAAATTATTAGAGGAAATTGGTTCTGTTTCTAATGCAAATATGTCTATGAATTCTGTGCATAGTGTTGTTAGTTGAGAGTTGACAAATTGTGGAAAGTTTTTTGTTAATCTTTTTAATTTCTCTGTATCATTGCAATTTTTATCGTGTGTGGTTGTTTTAATTAGTGTGTAATCGTCTAAATTTTCGGTATTGATCTTGTAATTTTGAATAGTTGTGTTTTTATGTGTTGTGTTGATAATTCTAACAAAAGTTTGATCTTTATTTGTGATAGTGTTTGCTATGAAAATGCCTTCAGATAATTGTTGGTGTGGTATGAAGATGTTTTTGTTATCGGTGTTTACTTTGACTTGTCTAATGACTTCAGATCTAGCAGGGATAGTAAGTGTGTTGACAGACAGACAATTTGTTAGGTGCATTGTTATTGTTTGGGGGAAATCATATGGCCTTAGGATTAATTTATCCTCTGTTTTGCCATAATCTAAAATACAATTGTATTTCTTTATGAAATCTAGTCCTATTATTCCATCGCATGGGATTGGAAAGTCGTCTTCTACGACATGGAATTTATGGTAAATTAGAAGGTCATCACCTTTTAAATCCGCTTTAATTGTGCCTAATGTGCTAGTTATTCCTTGACCAATGCCCTTTAAATCTGTAATTTGTTCTTTATTAATTTTGTGAGTTTTACTAATTTGATGCATTTTTATAATGGAAATGTCTGCTCCCGTATCAATTAAAAAATTTGAAATCGAATTATTTAGGGATGTCCTTGTGGATATATAGCTGTTTAGATTTAGGTTCAGTACACATATTTTTCTCTCTATTAATTTTGAAGTGGAGCTTCCTGGTTTTCCGTCTGGGTGCAGCTGCGCACATTGCGGGTCTGGTTGTAGGATCTATTGCCGTTTTGGGCTTGTGATCCTCTTCGGTTATTATTATTATTGCTGTACGACCTCGAGTTATTGTTGTATCTCGGTTGTGGTCTGAATCTCCGATTTTGGTAATTTCCATAGTTGTTACTTCGGTATCTTCCCCGGAAATTGTTCCTGTACTGACTCTGTTGTCGTACGTTCAAAATTGTATTCGAGCTGCCTGTTATTTCGGTACAGCTGTTGGTGAACTTAGAGATCGCATCGTTCATTGTTGTGAACGTTCCCGCTTGCATTATCATTTTAACATTATTGTTGGAGCTGTTTTTACACATTGCCTTGACGGCTGCCTGTGTAGAATATCTCGTTGCTAAGTCTGGGTTTAATCCATCCGAGATATATGCTCCTTCTAGTGATCTGGTAATTTTTTCTATTTCCGCTGTGTATTGGTTAGCAGTTTTACTACGTTGTTGAACGTTTAGAAGTTTAGCGGTTAAAACCTCTACCGATTCACCTTTTATCGCGTTTTTGAGTTTTGTTTTTATTTGTCCAATCGTGTTTTCATTACTGATGAAGTTTCTTGCCGTTCCTTTTAGCTTGGTCTTTGTCATTGTTATTGCTAAAAGTTCGTGCTCATCCTTGATTTGATCAAGTATGTCGAGGGCATCTAAGAAGCTGTGTAAGTTTTCTGGCTTCCCATCAAACTCTGGGAGTACTGACGAGGCGGTTTTAATGAATTCGACTACTGTTTGTACCATTGTGACGTTTATGGTTGGGATGTTTACTTTTTTGGTGTCTTCCCCTTGACTTAAGGAGGGCGATGGAGTCCGGCTTCGGACGCGTTCTGACAGAAGTAAGTTAAAATCAACCTGGAGATTCTCCTCTAATGTGGTTGGTATTGTTACTTCTATATTGTGTCTAGCTAACGAAGATACAAGTTTATCTCGTACTGCAATGAAAAATTGGTAAGCTTCCTTTTGGTGTTCTGTGGTAAGTATGCGATTTGCTACATTGATCACCTGTCTAATGTTATTAAGGGCTTCCAAGATTATGTTCAAATGTTTTACTATAGTTTCCGTTGTTATAGGAATACTCTTATTTATACATTTGTATGATTTACTAGCTTTAGTTTTTTCGTCAGTTAATGTGTCATGGATTTCTTTCCATTGATTCATTTCTGGTTTAAAACTTTTGGCATTTTTGAAAGTTGTTTCTTTTTATTGAGAGAGTTATACGCGTTGTTGTACATTGTTTAATTGTCTCAATTTGTTTTTAATGTAATTTTTTATCAAGATTACCATTGCGACAATTAAACATGTAGCTACGCATGCAAAAGCGGTCAACCACTTATCGGGAACTTCTTCCTTGTTTTCTACGATAGGATGTGGTTGATATTTAATTACTTTAGTTTCGTAGGTGTTTTCACCTGAGGTTTCTTTTCCTACTTCGTATCCTGCTATTCCTATTAATATGCCGTTTAGTGCAATTTTCCACCAAGTCATTTTTATGTTAATAATATTTTACGGTTGAAAAAAAAAATGAATGAGAAAAACAATTTTCCTTTTTATTATTAGTTCTTGTTTTTTAATTTAATAAAAAAAATTTTTTTTTTGTATTTTTATTAGTTATAGCTATCTTATTTGTGCTAACATTCTCCTTGTTTCTTCTTCCCTAGTTTTTGGATTTATGACGTCTACTAAGGTGGTTTCCCTGTTCATACTATAAATTTCCTAATGATCCTTTTGGTGGTTCTGCGTTGTTGTTGTTGCTGGGTTCCACCCATTTTTGTGCAGATCTTTTAGCTTGGTTATCAACTTCTTCTTTTGTTGCCCGCGACTGATGTTAATTATTCGCTGTAGTTCTGCACATTCTTTTTGGTGCCTTCGCTTTCTACCTCCACGTTTTTTGGGTTTATGTTCGCAGCTTATTCGTTGCCTAAACTCTTGTAAGTTAGCTTTTTGGCGGTTTTGCCTTTGCCGGTATTCCTCTAGGGATATTGGTTTGGGTCCTATTACAATTTTTGTAGGGATGTATTTGGGGTATTCTTCTGCGTTTTTCGATCCTTCCGGAACGTATTCCTCTACCATAATGTACTGGCAGGGTCTTGATAGAGTTGGTAGGGTCTAGATTTGGGTTGGTAGGATCTAGCTTTGAGCTGGCAGGATCTAGCTTTGAGCTGGTAGGATCTAGCTTTGAGCTGGCAGGATCTAGCTTTGAGCTGGCAGGATCTAGCTTTGAGCTGGCAGGATCGCCATATAAATATTGGAAGGAGTTTAGTATTTTCTTAGCTCTACAGCCGCATTTAGGTGAGCATTAAAATGCCCCACAATGATTCCAAAAGTAAAACGCAAGTAAAAACGTTGAGTCTTAAAGTTGGAATGTTTTATTCGGCTCATCGCCGTTCTTTATATGCTTACAATCTACCTTATGAGTATTCTAATTTACAAACTTACATTTCTAAGTTGTTAGTCATGCTTATGATTCTACGTTGTTGTGCATGCATACATAAATGTATATGGGTTCAATCGAGTTTATGTTATTGGAGAAGTGCAGCGCAAGCTAAATTCATTTGAGTACTTGGCCTAGTTATTGCCAAAAGTATATTGAACTTTTTACTTAATATTGTGTGAACATTTTGTTTTGCTTAGCTGTCATGCTACACTACTGAAAAATATTGGCGAAAAAGACAAAAAACACACTTTGTGAAGTATACTTCTTTATCCAGCTTTTTATAAAACAACAAGAAGTCTTCTAATTTATCCGATTCCTTTTAATAGGTGCAGCAAATCTAGAGAATATAATCAATGTGCCGTAAATAACTTCGAAAGCATTTTAAATATATTTCCAGAAATCAAAAGCGCGTATGGGTCAAATAGCTGTAGTTCTCATCTAAAAATATAAAATTTGAAGACATCCTAGACACTGGACTGTAAGGATGAATAAAGGCTGGTTTCCACAATGTAATATTTTGACAACAAAATTTTTTGACTTATTTTGACACAACTTTCTTACCTTTATCGATGATATTATTTATCCGATTCCTTTTAATAGGTGCAGCAAATCTAGAGAATATAATCAATGTGCCGTAAGTAACATCGAAAGCATTTTAAATATATGTATTTCCAGAAATCAAAAAGCGAGTATGGGTCAAATAGCTGTAGTTCTCATCTAAAAATATGAAATTTGAAGACATCCTAGACACTGGGCTGTATGGATGAATAAAGGCTGGTTTTCACAATGTAATATTTTGACAACAAAATTTTTTGACTTTCTTTCCTTTATCGATGATATTATGGGCCAAAAACTTACAAATAGCCGCCTTAGCAGCGCATGTACACGCCTGAAGGCCTATTCTGATCTAAATCAAACCAAAGACCATTTTTTAGTCCCATTTGACAATGCAGGCCTATTCTGATCTAAATCAAACCAAGGCCAGTTTTTAGTCCCATTTCACTCATTTGACCACAAATGCCACTGAATTTGACTTAGTGAAAATAAGCGTTAAAAGTAATAGAAAAAATTACGAAGCTAAGTAAAGTGTTAATTTTTCGTAGTGCCAGCTCTAAATGCAATGTAAAATGTTTAAGATAATACATAATATGGTTTTTTTATGTCTTCCTTTTGACCACTTTTCTCTAGAATTGTTTATTCTTCAAAATGAAAGCGAAACTTCTCCCATACCTACAAGTAAATATATTAGCACGGTAAAGGAAAAAAACTAATAATGCATCTGATCAAAAGATGATTGTACCTAAAATCTAGTGACTGTACTTAATGTACCTTTAAGTCATCAAACGTCGGAAAAAGGTACAATTGTACCTACTTTTTCATCCCTGACGTGTACACACATTTCTTGAAATATCAGCAACTCTTATCGCTTCCGTATACACATGCACATTCGCATACAAATGCATGTATGTACATATGTGCATTCGCACTCTCAGCAAAAATGCAATGCCTGCAACAAAAACAATACTAGTAGTCAGTTGCATGAAGAAAATCATTTGAGACATGCACACAAAAAGGCTGCAACACGGATTAAAAAAAAATTAAAAAAAAGCTGAATCTTCAACAAAATGGATGATAGCGACAGTGAAAGCGAAAAGTGGGCCAAAGGCGACAAAGAAAATCTCTGCGAATAAATTAAAAAGGAAAAAAATCCTGTGTGTGTGTGCATGTGTAGAGGTTAAAACTTTTCCCAGCGCTTCGATTCAAAGAACATATGGATGTGCTTACAGACATAGATACTTAGTAATGGTAGCAGTATAGTCATACATAAATACATACATATAAGTGTATGTATGTATGCGTATATACATAGATGCAATTCAATTAGTGGCAATTTAAAAGTGAATGAAGTACTTGCCCTAACCACTATTACTTCATACACTTACACATTTTTTTACGCTTCCACTTTCAACGATTTTTCGCAAGTAGGTGGTGAATTTTTTTATAAGCGAATTCTACTTTTTGAAGAGCTTAATAGACTAGCTTTTATATTAAAAAAAGAAAAAAATAATTTTTTGATACATAAAGGAAATGTTCATTTATTTCAAAAGGAACTATTAATATTAAGAAAATTAAAGCGACCACTATTACTTCATACAGTCAACGTAACTGAACTTTAATACTGTGTAACGTCCCCCTTTGTATTTATTACGGCATTCAGTCTAAGATGCATAGTTTTAGTTAGTGATACACATTCAGTTGGAGTTATAGAATCCCAGATTTCACTAATTTTTGCCTTTAAGCCATCAATAGTCCTCTGGGGGTCATTTCGAAGTCTTCTCTTCAATAGCGCCCATAGAGACTCAATAGAATTAAGGTCCGGACTGGAAGCAGACCAGTCTAAAACAGGTATATTGTTACTGAGAAACCAGTTTTTGGTCAATTTAGCGGTATGAGGCGGAGCACCATCTTGCTGAAAAATATATTCGTCTGCTGTAGACAGATTGGGTATACTAGGAAGCAAATTTGTCTCCAAAATATTGACGTAATCCATGGCTTTTATAGTCCCATCGATAAAATGAAGCTTTCCTACTCCTTTTGAGGACATACAACCCCATACCATGACACTCGCTGGGAACTTTACCGCCCTTCTCAAACAGTCTGTATGATATGCTTCATTTCTCTTTCGTATTACACGAGTCCTTGAGTCGCCTACGCAAACATGGAACTTAGATTCGTCGCTAAATATGACGGAGTCCCATTGTCTTTGGACCCACAATCGTCTAGCTTTACTCCAAGCTAATCTTTTTTGCTTTTGACGGACTGTTAGTAACGGTTTCCTCTTTGCCTGTTAATTGCAACATAAATTTGTTAGGATTCTGAAATGCATCACACTCGAAACCCTACCTTATAAAAATTATATTTCAACTTATGCAGCTGCAACCGGGTCCACTCACGTCCTACATGTTTACCAATCTTCTGTGACCATGCAGCAGCCAAGTTTCTTACAGAACTCCGCCTATTTTGTTTAATAATGTTGCTTAATTGCCGAATATCGCGGTCGGAAATCACTGATTTTCGACCTCCCACGTGCTCTTTTGGCAAAATCTGTCCAGTTTCGTTATAATTTCTAATTATACTTTGCACCGTAGGAGTTGGAACATTAACTTCTCTTGCAATTTCGCGATAACTTTTCTTAAATTTGTATTTATCAATAATAAATTCACGAATTTCTTTGCAAAGGGCTTTTCCGCGTGCCATTATGAAATTCAAAACTGAACAAACTGCTCGCCAATAATGCACAAACTGATTACAAGGTCACGGCGTGCTATAAAATTGAATTTTTTAACGATACCCCTTACAAAGCTTACTGTATGAAGCAAAAGTGGTCGCCTTTGTTTTCTTAATATTAACAAGTCTTTTCGAAATAAGATGATATTTCTTTTATACGTAGAAAAATTTAATTTTTCTTAGTTTGTTCTAAAACTGATAAATCGAGCTATCTAAGAAAACATAATTAGCTTATAAAAAGATCCATAGCCTACTTATGAAAAATCTATAAAAATAGCGGTGTACAAAAATGTCCAAGTGTATGAAGTAATAGTGGTTAGGGCAAGTAGTCGAGGAAAAACCTGTTCTTACAGCTGACAGCTGCTGCTGTTGC
Source organism: Rhagoletis pomonella (assembly GCF_013731165.1). Lineage (NCBI taxonomy): Eukaryota > Metazoa > Arthropoda > Insecta > Diptera > Tephritidae > Rhagoletis > Rhagoletis pomonella. The sequence goes on from NW_023458560.1 coordinate 65,757,982, forward strand.
TTCAACGAAGAAAAATAGCTGACAAGTACGCGGATTTTGTGCATTAAATGGTAGAAAAAGCAACATATTTGTATGAAATAAAACATACTACATATAAGGGATTTAAAGTTAAAGCCGTATTTGTATGAAATTTAAAAGAAGCTTAGTTTGCAGTTAACAATGCTATATCTATATGTATGTGAATTGAAGGTCTACTTAACAGAGTAAGAAATTTTATTTTTTGAATTTTTAATTGCATTTTAATTTGCATTTTAATTGACCCAGTGAGAACCCCAGGGTTTATCGTGAGAATTGTCATTTGTCAAAATCTGTCGATCGGTTATTGTTTTTTTATAGAAAACTAGCAAATACTCGGCGTGTTTTACTACGCTTTAAAGCAATTTTTAAGTTGCTACTCCTTCCTTAAACTTTTATGGACTCATTCATAAAAAGTACAATAGAGTTAAAGAGCTTTATGAAGCGAGATTTTCAAAAAAATTTTCGATTTATGCACGATTCTTTATTTTATTTTAAATATGGGTGTTAGTTAATACATTTTCGAAGGTATTTAAAAAGTAGGTAGGTATTATAACTCGAGTCTACATATCGCGCTCATTCTTCAAAGGTGCACTAATTAAATATTTACCTAATCTTATCAATTTAACTGAATTCAATTTTTCAAATAGGTTCCTAACCGCTTCAAATATATGTTCGAAAGTAAACTTTCGTTAACCTTCTTAGTTTAACAACAATATTGTAATATTTCATTTAACCTGTCACTTTAAAAATAAGATTTTTCAAACAGGTTGTAATCTCCCTCAAAAATATTTTCGGTAGTAAATTTTCCTAAAACTTTTAGTTTGATACCCATATTGCAATATTTAATTTAACTTATTAATTAAAGTAAATTGTAATTTTCAAACAGCTGGTAGCCTTCCACATTTTTTCGGCTGTAAGCCTTCTTAGCCCTCTTTCTTTTAACAGCTATATTTTGTAATATTTAATTTATCTTATCAATTTACCTAAACTGCAATTTTCAAACTGGTGGCAAGTCTGTATTATTATTATTTTCTTTATTTTAAGTTAGACCTCAAGCAATATGTCGGTGGAAACTTCATTCGATTCCATGCATTTGTTTTCGAGTGATGCGCGTACAAACACACAGACAGACAGACTGACGATGATTCTAAAATATGTTGATTTGGATTCTGTCGCTTTATTAAAGACCCCCTTCATTAATTTGCCTTAATATCTATAATGTACATTTATCGGCCTGTCGCACTTTTATTAAAGGTACAGATAACCACCTGTGGATTTATTTTCATTTAAGTAATTAATATGAGTAAAATAACTGTTTCTGTCGAATCCTTACTGAATCTTCACAAGGCAGCCATAATTTGAAAGTGCAAATTTTGCCACCCGGACTCTCCAGAGAGTTTACAATTAACAGCGAGCATCTCAGCGCTTTCAGCTACAGCCACAAGATATAAGAGTGGTAATGTTGGGAAATTGTTTTATTGACCGGAACTCATTCTCGATAAAAATTTCTAGACAATACCATTCTGTGATCGATCAAACAAACCTCTTTTGTTCTCGCTCGCTACGTTCCGCTACTAAGGAAGTTACTGCATTTCAGCGAGCCCTAGTCCAACCAAGCATAGTTACCAGTCCTTGATCTTCTGTGGTCTTTTCATCGCAGAGAAGGCCTTCTTCTTTCCAGCAGCTTTATTGTTCTTGAGTCGCGTATTTGCATGCGCACCTCTTCATCGTCAGGCAGTAGGACCTCGCTTCCGTCGTCATCGACTGGGGGTGCGGGTTCATCCTTTTCGCTAAGAACAGTTTTCCATCCTATGGAAATCGTATAGATATTCAATTGCATGCAGCGTTAAACACAAATTTCAATTATTGCTTTCCCTTGAAGATGTATAATAGAAATATTTTACTTATTTTTAATGCCCTTTTTCATTATCTCATTAAGGTTTAAATTTACATGTCGACTATTTTATTGTACAACATAAATACCTTTTACTGCATTGATTTAATTTAGCTTCTAATTTAGCATTTAAATGTAAATATCGGATTTTTAACGCAATGTTGCAAATCGTAATTTGCGACGTAAAAATGAGATTTACTTCCATAATTATTACCAGTAAATATGAATTAAAGAATTACAATTGAAACAATTGATTGAAATTGCATTTAATAATTATTGTCGCCTACAGATGTTAAACATAAAATCTAAATTTCGTAAAAACAACTCGCCAATGCGAATGTTATTTATGGGAAGTGAAACTTTTTCACGCATCAATTTTGATAAACCACGAATAACGATGCTGCAAATGAAATTGAAATATTTTAATAATACATACATATGTATATGTATGTCATATGAGCGCTCCTTTATTTATTCTTTTCAATAACATGCATATAAAAAAAAGAAAAACAACAAACAGCAAAAGACAAAAAATATCATATTGCATGCAGTAAAAATATACGCGGACGTTCATTGATGATTTCCATAAAAAATAACGCATCGTGCGGTGGACAGAGAATTGAAACTTCAAACAACTGCGAAAATGGAAAATCTTTTGATGAGTGCGAAAATAATAAAAACTTTTTTGCAAATACATACATATATACATACATATGTATGGAAGTACCTTAGGGTGTAACACCAAAAACAAAGTTACGGGTTTTCCACCAGAATTATAAAGTTAATTATATTTTAAGACTTCCGCCAAAATATGGGAAAATATTAAGGTTTACGCGAGCTAGAACGATTTCAAATTAGTATATACTAATCTCATTTATTATTCTGATTCCGTTGATACAATTTTTAGGCATTTTTATGTAGACCTTTTAAGCTTAAGCTCTTTTAACATTTGAGGTGATAAACACAAATTTAAACTCTAATTTTATTTATAAAAAACTCGATTTTTTGAGATATTTAATATTTTCCCCATATATTTGGCGGAACTCTTAAAAGACTGCGCCAGGCAATTTTACACAAACGAAATCAATATATTCGCGAAACTAGGAACCAAAAATAGTAAAAGTTCGTTATTACTTTTTCTCTCTGACGTCAGGATTTTTTAAAGCACTTTAAAATTTCAAAAACATGATTAGCTCAAAAAATTATTTAAAAAATTTTGTGCAAAGTGGAATAATAATACACAAGTATCCAATAAAAGAGAAAGCTCTGTAGAACTAAAAAAGATTAAATTTTTTTGGTGCACTTGGACGAATAGGTATTGAAAATTTAATTTTAAAATTTTGTCCTTGAATATCCTTGAAAATTTGAAGTGCATATTTTGAAAAAAAAAAAATATGTTAAGGACTAATATACATATGACCACATTCTCGAATTTCGTCCTTCTAACTTTATTAGCTAAAAGAAAAATTAATTAAAAGGGTATTTTCAGTGCCTATTCGTCTTTGTAAAAAAAAAATTCAAGTTTTTTTTAGCTCCACAGAGTTTTCCTTTCATTTGGTATCTGTATTATTTTTCTACTTTGAAATAACTTTTTTTTAATTAAAAAAATAATTATTCAAAAAGGCATTGGCTTACAAAACCAGCTGTATATAAAAATACCCATACACACACCATATTCGTTTTGCAATTGGTATTTAATGCAATTTCGGCTGCAAGCAAACAATTGAAAATCCTCGAAGCGTTCATGTACTATATACTAGGGTGTTCGATTATTCGTTTTTTTTTTCAAAAACCGGTTTGCGAATTATTCCCCCATTTTCAAATTAAGTAACAACCGGTTTTATTTTACATAATTTCTCTATAGGAAAAAAAAAATGTTAGTCAGAAATCACGACCAAAATTACGACATAACTGCTAAAAATAGATATAGCTTTAATTTTGTAAACAGTAAAGAAAAATAAGTTCGAAGTATTTTGGATTTCAAGTAAGCTCGTGTTGCTGCGTGAGGCTCCCGATATTTAAACACAACTCCATTCCGGATACTGTAGCTGGTTAAACTGTTCAGTTCAATTTGTATAAAATGCCCCGGCGACACTAACCACCTCTTTACATGCCTACTTACATATCAGCTCATCTAACATCCTTGGAGCTGCTCTTTTCCTGTGTCTACTGTTCGACCAGTTTCGCTCATCATGAGAATGAAGACAACATAGTCCGATTTAGGCAAAGTTTAGTAACCTGCTACAACAAAAACGAAAGTTAAAGATTTTCGTTCATCGTTTTCGTTTCATTTGAGCACTCATTATTTCTTATTTACCCACCGAATTTCCTCATCAGTAACTTGATTTTTTTTTTGTAACAGAACAGGTTTTAGTACAAATGCAAAAATTTGGCACAGAACCTGTTATTATTTTAATTAAAAATAAATAAAAAAAAACTGGAATGATTAATTAATTTGTCAGAAACTATCAGTCCTATCGGAAAGTGATATATATGTATGTATATATGGTTCATGGAGAATTTCATTACGAACGAAGAGAAATTAAAAATGCATGGTTTCCAAAAGGATGAAGGTATCTGTTATATTTCTTACCGTTTATATTCAAAGAAAGACAAATTTGCTAAATTTAAAAGAGGCACAGAAAACTCGATAATGACAAATTAATATATAATCTTTTATTTAACATCTACTCTTTCTGATTCATATTGAATTCGGCTTTGCTTTAAACAAGCGAAATATTGTATTCAAAGTTTGGCCAATAACTTTAAGAAAATCGATGCAAGAAGTTTTTTTCCTGTAAATTAAAAAATTAGATTTTGGTACATAAATAAACTAAGTATTCAAAAAATCAAGATTAAAAAAAACCGCCTAAAAATATTGAAAACGGTTGGGAAAAACCTAGTCAATCACCCTTATACTACTGCTTTTGCATTCGTCAGATAAAAAAAAAAAAAAAATACATATATAAATTTTAATTACATTTAACTGCATGATGACCGAGCAACCATGTCATGACATAACGTTGATGCTCTGTATGGAAAATTAATTAAATCAGTGGTAGACTTTTTGAAAAGTGAGATCCACTACAGGCACACATGGCAGGCAACCAAAAGCACAGCTGGAAGTCCCAAAAGTAAAAGCCTTTGTAGCGTTAAATACGAGTATGTATGTATGTATGTATGTAATGTTACGTCCAAGGGTGTCACATGTGCGCATACCGCAAATATGCAAATAATGGTGAAATAAAAGCATCTACAATC
>NW_023458560.1:65763254-65784794 GCF_013731165.1 Rhagoletis pomonella
AACGACAGTCACACCTAGGCACACACGCATGCTGACACACGGATTTTTTGCAATTTTTTAGTTTTGAGAATTTCCGCACAAAAGTTGCAAACTGGATTTAACGGCTGGATGTCGTATATTTCGTCGCTTTAAGGCAGTAAAAAGTTATAGGTGTTAAAAATAGAATTTTTACTGAAAGTTTATGGAGGGTAGCAAAATACATACATACATACATACATATGTACATATGTTGGTAAGTATTTTGGTAACCTCAATGAAGCTGCCACTGCAAGTACATATTTATGTAGGTAGGTAAATATGTATGTATTAAATTTAGATAAATATCAATTTAGATAAATTTACAATATTTCAGTAAATATTGTATCAAAATTGTTGAAAATCGGTATGTGAAGTAAAATTTTGGAACAAGATAGGATTATTATGAAATTTTTGGACAATGGGCATGGCGCCAACTTATCACCACTATATATCCCAATATATATCCCGGTAACCGATTTATCAATTTTTACCAAACTCGGTGCACAAAATAACTTTGGTATGGAAAAGCAATACGTTGAAAATACGAAAACTCCGATATTTCTGTAATTGAGGACGCTAACTTACTCCAAGCTAATACTTACAACATTCTGCTAACAATATATAAGACTGCTATACTGAAAATACTAAAAATATAGTTTATAAAATTTTCTCACCTATACTGTGCTATATATTTGAATTATCTAGTTCCCTAAATTAAAGTTGACTTTTGTTTTTTAAACCGGTGGCAACCCTGGGAGCTTGCTTAGAGATAAAGCCCTTTCAAACCCATTTCCATGGGTATCATGCAGCAATTCATTTAACTAATTGAACACATTTTTTAACAGGTGGCAACTCTGTTAATGTTTTAAACGAGATATAAACCTTCTCCTCGCCGAGACGAATACGTAAATATGCGAGTTCCTATAATCGGACCACGGCAACATGGAGTCTATCGATGTCAAACGTTAAGCAACTTTATTTTCTTTATTTTGATGAAATAATTGAACGTCCCCCCCGTCTATTTACTTCATTTTAAACATTTACAATTCTGTATGTCAAAACACGTCTTTTCTAAACATTTTGAGTTGAAATATTCACTTCAATAATTTTTGCCGAATAAATCGGCCAAATATCCCCTATTTGCAATGGTTTGTATTGCATGCGTCCTCGTTTTTCATTTGCAAACTCATAAATTGTTTATAATGACTTTTGCTAAAATCTCTAAATCAAAAGTTATCAAAACATTTTCTAGACAATTCAAACTAGAATATTGTTGTGCATTTTTTTTTTAATTTTTATAATTTTTGTACAAAGTGATAAATTTGAATTTACATGGCTTTTGTTAGACACATCATTTTGTCTCGGGGTGTACAACGGTACACATAGTACCAGGAATTGCTTTATTTTATTCGAAAACTGTTTCGAAAAATTCTGTAGTGTAAAAAATTCTTTTATTTTTAAATGGAGATACTGCGAAAGGGAATTTTTTTCGTAGTAATATATAGTTTTTTGTCCGAAGAAAGATATGAGCGTTAAGTATAATGTAAAGGTTTCGAATGAAATGCCAACTTAAATAAAACAGGAGTTATTTTCCACTTCTTCTCTTTAATAGTGTTGAACTTTACCATACCATCAATTTCGTCGCTCATCTACATTATCTACTCCCATATACTCTATCTAAATTGTTATTATTTTTCAGCAATATTACATGTTTCATTGTGATTCATTTGCTTAATTTATTTATTTTGTTATCGTTATCACCGCTTACATTATAATACATAAATACGTTTTCTATCAGTGTTAAGTTGATCTTTAACCTTTCGTTTGTTGTTATCAGTGAGTTTAATACGTTTTTGTAATGCCATTTGATTGACTTTTACTTTTTCGTTTTCTATTGGCTAAGTTTGAAATTTTTAAACGTTTATTTATTATCAGCGGCTAGTTGATCTTTAACCTTTCTTTTGTTGCAGTCATCGCTATACGATTTAAATCGTTTCTTGTTATAAATCTAATTTATATTCTGTTTTCGTTTTCGATTCACTTTTACTGATCGTAATTTTTGCATTATGATGAAATGTGTGTAACTTTCGCAATTTTGTGTGGTTCCTATTAGAAATTTTGTGTTTTATCCTTTCGGTTATCATGTTCGTCATTTTCAAAATGATTTCCATAAATACTAAGTTAAGTGTTATCATCATATCATATCACACACCACCACCACCACAGTTTTTCACGTACTATGTACCTATCCTCTGGTGAACTTTTCCATTCATTTTCATTGCATTTCATATCAAACCAATTAATTAACTTGCAATTTACGCGATAATTGCTGACATTAGCTAGCGTTGTAGCCAATTAAGCTGCCGTGCACACCAGTCGGGTTAAAAACATACACAACTACATACATATGTACGTAAGTACCTTTGTGGTCAGCTGATTAAGTTCAGTGACATTTTGATCAATTTGTGGTTATTTTTCTTTTGTTTATTTAGTGATTATAATTTTTTATAAAAGTCTAGCGCGTTAGTTAATAGCCAGCACATATAAATTCACATTTCAAATTTCCTGGCAAAATTGTAAAAATTCAAACAACTTTAACAATTAGACCCAAAGATAATAAACTTTTCATAAAATTTTTTTTCGAAAAATTTTAGGTATGCAGTTTTATAGTTTTGTATTCAATTTTAGTAGGTTGAAGTGCAAATTTCAAGACGCTAAAAAATCGCGTTGATTTTTTATAATTTGTTTTTTTGGCTGACGGTGTTAAGCATTTTCTTCCATTTAGAGTATGCTTGGGGCAATTACTTTTATATGCAGGAAAATGCCTAGCACTGTCAGCATAAAAATCATTAAAAATCAACACGATCTTCTAACGTTTTAAAATTTGCATTTTCACCTACTGAAATTTAATGGGCTATAAAACTACCTACCTCAATTAATTTTTTCTAAAAAAAAAGTTTAAAATTTGTGGGTGTAATTTTTCAACTTTGTAAAATTTTTCAAATTTTTGTAAGAAGTAACTAATTATGTAACTAATTTGCTGGACTTTTATAAATAATTATAAACATTAAATAAACGAAAAATAATAATCAAAACTGCCCAAAATGCAATTTAACGTAATCAGCTGAACACAAGTGTATATGCTGCATGTGCTATTCACAAAGCAGTGTACATTTTAATGCACAAAAATACACGACCACTTTTGTTGTCGGTGAGGTGCAACACATGCTCAATGAAATTATTTTCGTCCATGCAATTATTATGCCCCAAGCCTTTCAGCCGGCTGTTTAACGACACATTGTGTCGATTGGATTTTTGGGGTAAACTCTTTACCGATGTATGCAAAATATTTTGCTTACTTTAATGCCAAACAGTAGAATGTACTGACAATATTCCGAGGAATATTAAAATACTTATCATAGTGCGATTCATGAAATGTCAAAAAGTGGAATTTTTGGCAAAATGGCAACGTTGCGAACAAAATTGTATGAAGGACCTATCGCAATGCCTGATTTCAAAGGTAGATTTTTTTTCAAAATGCTGTGCATAATTGAAAAATAAGTGCTTTTACAAATATATTTCAAAACAGCCCTAACTGATATACTTGAATCATTCGAGGACAATAAAAAAAAAACATGTGTTTCGCGACTTTGCCTTTGCAATAATTGCGAGCTTTAATAATATGGCAATGTGGCAATTTCGTCGCAAGAAAATATGTACAAAAGTAATCAGCTGCGTGGCAAGGTGCGACATTTCATGAATCCCACTATTATATGATTGTAAAAAATGTTGCTCACACGCCATGTAAAATTTGTGTCTGGTACTTAAGAGTAGTGGTCGAAATGGAGCCTTCTCATGGGTATATATATGTATCTATGTATATCTATCTCGATTCCTTTAGGCAGTTGCAAACTACCATTTTGCGAACAAAGTTATAATACCCTGTACACAAGGGCGCTCCGGTATAAAAATATTATCATCTTTTTTATAATGAAATATCGCTAGCTTAGAGTGAAATGTTGCTAAGTCCACTTTTTATGAAAAATTAGTTTTTGATGCAGGAAGCAAGGAAAACTGAAAATGCACCGTTTCTGAAAGGATCTAACTACTTGTTGTATTTCTACCCGTTTTATTCCGTGATGTGCAAAATTGCTAAGTCCAAAGTAGTCACAGAAAATTTGATAAGTCCAAAAAAATATTAATATTTTTTTTTAACGCTATCGAATTCGATTTGTATTAAGGGTTTACAACAAGAAAATCTGGTCAATTTCAAGGTTAGCAATTACTATTATTATTTTTGATTATTTATGTACATATGTATGTATTTATATGTATTTATAAAAGGTTACCATGTCCTTTGACGGTGATAGCAACCCTATTGACGAGTACGGCATTGAATCGGATGATGGAGTATTTGGTCTTGTCCCTTATGGCTTTAATAGTGATTCCGAAGACTCTTTTGAGCTACCAAAGAAAACAAGGAAACGCAGGAAGAGGGTACAAGTTCAAAACTTTAAGTGGTTTTCGGCAAAAAAATAAAAAATTAAGAGAAAATGGCAAAACTTATTATGGAAAACAAAAAGGTGATAATTCTTGGAACTATGAAAAAGTAAAACAGCCACGAATCATGAAAGAAAGATGTCGGTGTGTAAAAAGTAGCTATGGTACAACAATGAAATGCTTAGAGGTGAGTGATGAAAATAGACAAAAGATTTTCAAAGAATTCTGGCGGATGAATTGGCATCAAAAAAAAGTTTATGTTAGCACTTTGATCGATATTGATAAACCGTTACGGTCCCGAAATAGAAAAGACACGTCAGAATCAAGAAGAAAAAATTCTTTGAGATATCACTTTAAACTGGACAATAAAACCGTACGCGTGTGTAAAACCTTCTTTATAAACACATTAAATATTGGAAGAGGTTCGGTTAACAATTGGTTAAATAAACCTATCGCTTTAAATACACATTCGAAGAAGAAGCGAAATCAGAATTCTGTTGAAGAAAGAGAATGCCTCAATTCATTTTTCGGTTCCCTTCCTGTAATGGAGTCTCATTACTGCCGAGCCGCCACTACGAAAAAATACCTCTTGCCAGAATATCACTCTAAAAATCAAGTTTATGACATTTATGTTAAGGATTGGTGCAAAGCCCATAAGGTGAAGCCACTTTCGATTTTCGTTTTTCATAGAGAATTTGACACTAGAAATTTGAGCCTATTTTTACCAAAAAAGGATCAATGCGAAATATGTGCACGTTATTCTGCCGGCTGCTTGTCACAAAAAGAATACGCTCTCCACCAAGAAAAAAAAGAAGAAGCCAGGAATGAGAAAATCAAAGATAAAAATAATGAACCAAATGTATTCACGGTTGATCTTCAAGCAGTTTTAATGTCCCCAAAATCGCAAGTCAGTAGTCAATATTATCGCACAAAGTTACAAGTCCACAATTTGGTTTTTTATAATCTCATAAATAAGGACGGATTCTGCTTCTTATGGAATGAAGTTGAAGGCGGATTAAGTGCTGAAGAATTTGCGAGCATATGGACTTACTTTCTTGCTGAAAAGGTTATACCAAATCTCGTTGGCGATAAAAATAAGATAATTTTTTATACTGATGGATGCACGTATCAAAATCGCAACTGCATCATGAGCAATGCCTTACTAAACACAGCAATGAAATATAATGTTATAATTGAGCAAAAAATATTAGAACCTGGACACACGCAGATGGAGGCTGATAGTGTTCATTCTACCATAGAGCGATCTATGAAAAATAGAGACATTTCTGTTCCTGCAGAGTATATTAATATATGTAAAGCTGCTCGTCAAAAACCTAGACCGTACGATGTTTTTTATTTGGACCATACCTTTTTTAAAACATTTAATAACGTACAGTTTTGTAAAAATATTCGTCCTGGACGTGGTAAAGGCAATGCCAAAGTAACAGATGTTCGTGGTATCAGATACACACCAACCGGTGAAATATTTTTTAAACTAAGATTTTCAGATCCATGGAAAACTCTTCCTCAAAGATTAGACAAAAGTATAGTCCCGTTACAGTGGTCCAATTTGACGCAACTTCACCAAGGCAGGCGCCGAATTACAGCAAGAAAGTACGAAGATTTGCAGTATCTAAAAGCAACTTTGCCTAAAGACCATCATAATTTTTACGATAGTTTGCCACATGAATGATTTTTTGGTGTGTAGTTTAGTTTCAGCGAACAATACTATTAATTTAATCTACCATTGTTTGTTCATTTTTATTTTATTGTATAAGCTGTTGTTAATAATAAACAAGTTCGCAACTACGTTTCAAATTAAAAAAAAAATGTATAAAAAAATTCACAATTTATAAATTCAGAAAATTTATTTAGTCTGAACCGAAAATCCCATTAATGGGATCCTAAAAGTACGGCCGCTGTGGTGTAGTGGTAAGCAGTGCGCGCTTCCACTCCGCAGGGCCTGAGTTCAAGCCCTGGTCAAAGCAACATCACAAACAAATTTAGAAAAGAAGGGTTTTTCTTAACAGCGGTCGCCCCTCGGCAGGCAATGGCAAACCTCGAGTGTATTTCTGCCATGAAAAACAGCTTCCCATAAAAATACAATCGTCGTTCGGAGTCGGCGTAAAACTGTAGGTCCCTCCACTTTGTGTGACAACATCAAGGCGCACGCCACAAATCGGGGGAGAAGCTGGTCCAAATACTAACATACGCGTAAGCGCCAATCTATTATTATTATTATTAAAAGAACCTAAACAATTTGTTCTAACAAATAGTTTCTTAAAATATACTTACGAGATGGACTTTTCGTATTGTACATATTGGAAAAATTCATGGAAAATTTGCTAAGTCCAACAAAAAAATTTTAAGAAAAAAGTAGAAAATTTGCTAAGTCACAAAATTATCTACAAAATTTATAAAAAAATCAGATTTTTTCAATTTTCTTTTTTTTAATAAAGGGTAAATGAAAAACACTGCATTCAAAGTTTTGCAAAATACTTAAAGAAAATTACTTAGGAACGTTTTTTGTGTCTCCTGTACAATTGAAAAAAATGGACTTAGCAACTTTGCACTCTAAGCTAGCGATATGTAGTTTGCTTAGGTGTAATTTATTTGAACGAAACCCAAAATTTTTCAATTTTATTGCGGCGTATGAATCAAAATACTTTACCTCATTCAGAAACATACAGATTTTCACATTCTTCTTTTCGAACCCTTTTCAAAATATTTTAAAACTAAAACCCTCTTTACATCTCTTTCATCTGACACCCATATTTTAATTACCTAATCCTTTAATGGAAGCTGAATTTGGTTTTCTAACAGATGGCAACGCTTCTACATGTAGACTAAAAAAAAGCCTTTTTCAAAACCACTCCGATTGATACCCATATTATAATAATTCATTTATCTTATTCGATAATTTGAAAATGACACTTTAAACAGGTGGAAGCCCTCTTAAATATATTTTAAAGCTACAATCTTCTTAAACCATTTTCACCACCTATATTGTGAAACATATTCCAATTACCTAATTTCCTTATTTGAAGTTGAATTTGATTTTTTAAACAGGTGGCCACACTCCCGCAAGTTGTTTAGGAGTTAATAATTTTCAAACCCATTTCCATTGATACTCATATTGTAATGATACAATCAACTTAATACTGAACTTAAATTTTAAACAGGTGGCAACCCACCTCAAACATCACAAATAAATTTTATATGTTCAAACTAAAGATTTCTTAACACTCTTTCGTTGGACACTTTAACTGCTGTATAGTTTAATTAAAACCGACTTTTCAAAGGGTGGCAACCCAATTATAAATTTTTTCAAACTACAACCTTTTTAAACCGCTTTCCTCTGAGATCTACATATATTGTGATAAATATTTCAGTTCCAATTCAACATCACCACACCACAGCGGTCATAAAAATTTCAAACTTTGTAATCAGAGTTCAATTTTAATATATTATTCAAATTTAAAGCGGCCGATTTTTGATATTTTTTGCATTGTTTTAGGTAGATACATATATGGGATTATGTAATACTTTGCTAATTTATGAAGGGCAGATAATGTGATGTCACATACTTTTAGGCACCTCAGTTTGAAATCTGAAATTGAATTTTTTTAAATTTATTCATCAAAAGTTACAGTACAGTAAAGTACAAAAAGAATTGTGAAGAGCACAAGATTTTGAAACCATAAAGACGGTGCAAATATTGTTGTACGACTTTTTCCAACCACTACCATTTCACCATTAGAAATTTCTCTCATTCGTTATGACTCTACCAAATTTCATTTTGAGCCAGAAAATATTATTATTAATTCACAAGGATTCCCGATTATTTTTGATTTGTATTTTTTAATGCCGAAATGAAAACCACAATTTTGTAAACTCTTTTAATTTCTGTGCGCTTTATTGGATCAAATGAATTAACGCCAGTTATTGAAACAGCGATAATTAACTTTAAACCAACAAATGCAATTACAGCTGGTTAGCTGCTATACCACCAAAAAAGCGGGCGCAACTAATGAGCGTTGATTTGGTATTTAGCAACAATGGCAGAAATTACAAATTTAATTGTGTGCAGTGCAACGAATAACCGGTTAAAATTAGGAAATAAATATGTATAGCAAAAATGAGCTGGCGAAGTAAATTGGTGCGAGTGAGTATAGATTAAATGGCATTAAATAACGCATAAATGTCAAAATCATTTAGAACCACATAATGCGCCACGAACATAAATAGCTTGCACACATGCAGCGTTGGACAATGAATTTGAAGCATACGTTGAGCGCACCATTCTGCACTGCATATGCGCAACAACATACTACGCGTCCGAATTTGAACAGATCCACAGGCTTCATAGTTTCGCTCATATACATACATATGTATGTGCGCTACTAAATTTTCGCTGGAAAAAAGGTGTTACGGCGAAGAAAAAAAAACAATTCAAAGAACTTTGTAGGGCTGCAGTACACGTTAATGATTGCAAAAGTTATTTTGTATGTATAGTGTTGGAAACATTTACAAACTCATTAAAAGTTTCTTGCTATATATGGGCAAAAGTATGGTAACACACATACACGCGCATACATTCATAAATTGGCATTCTGCCTGCCTAACTGCACTATTCGTTCTCCAGAAATATTTTTATGTGTATGACTGCTGAAGTTGCTAACTAACTGACTGGAGTGTAAAGCAAAAAGCCAAAAAGGAAAGTGAATGGAGGGAAACACACTTTAGTTAGCACCACACTTTCCAATAATTTTGTGCGACAGGGACACAATTAGTAGTCACTTAGATTGGACGCTTATAACGAAACAAAACAAATTCATAATGCTGTTAGTTGCATAAAAGTGAAGCTGTAACAGTTTTCTGTGAATAGTCTATTCACAGTAGCCATTTATCTATGGGTGGCGCTAGGAATATACTGAAAGGTAGGGCGTTCGATCAGTCTAAAAAAAAAAATAATTTAGTTTCTCAACATAGTCTCATTTTAGCTCATTTTACTTAGTATAATGTTTTTCCTCTTGCATTAGCCCTTCCATATACTGATCTTAGGTTTCCTCAAATACCTGCTTTTTATTTGGGATTAAAACTGTTTGCAAGCTGAAAATTTCTTCAAAGAAAAAAATAAACAATTCACAAATATAGGGTTGCCATCTATTTTCCATCGTATATATATTTATTTTATTTATTGTTTAGAAAATTAATAAGCAATATTGCTATTCATGGGTATTAAAAGAAAGTGTATTGTTGTGTGCTTTCGATTCTACAAAATTTAAAAATGTAAAAAATGCATTATATTTATGAAATAAAAAGCCATTAGGAGATGAGAGTTGCCATTATTTAATTTATTATAATTAAAAAGTTAAAATTTTTTAAATTTTAGTTCCAAAATATTATTTTTATCAGGCACCTAGAACGCGTTCCGGTTTTGGTTTAGTTGTGCAAGAGAACAAATTGTCATAGGAAGAACGTTCCTACAAAAGAACCGAACGGGAAAAAGTATTGAGAGCAGTTTGAACCGGAACATAATGAGAACGGAATGGTTCAGGGACGTTCTCGAACATAAAAAGAGCAAAATTTTCAAGAACGTTTCCAATGAGAAAAAATTGAGAACGAAAGTATCGAGAACGTTTTCAGGAAGGAGCAAATAGGAACAGGGACCACGAATAACTATTATGGGTGCAAATTCGAATAAATCAACATCAAGGAGTGTTCGGAAATATATGACGTAGTATATGAAAATGGTCCGTCGTCTGAAGATCTATTCATTCGTGCAATAAACCTAAATTTTATAATTTCCAACTTTTTCATCAAATTTAAAAATTATTTCATGAGTTTAATGTTGCTGGCTAAATAATATTTACTTGTTGAGATTTTTATTTTTCGTTCAGGACAGCTTAAAATGGCAGCAAGCTATACTATAACGTGAACATGCCATTACCGTGTGTTATTTAATTGTAAAACAAGATTTTTTCGATATCGCTTATAACTGTTACGGTCCCTGAATAAGAACAAACGTCTGCGTTTTGGGATGAAAAATCCTGTCAGTAAGAACCATGATTGTTAATTATAAGCCAGTGGAAAACTGGATCATTTCAACTTCCAGATCATTGTATCATCTAGGTGAACTGTCCACTTATGTAGCAATTTTTCATTTAATGTGCTAGAAAAGTTCGTGTGTTAAAGTCTTCTTGGGTCATAATTTTGTGTGTTTTCTTTTTCATAAATTTGGGTCAGCTACGCCATATTTACCCCGTCAAAACTATCTTATTTTAGTAACAAAAGCGTCGAATTTTTTTTATTGTGCGGTCTATTTCACTTCTCCTATACTCGTTTTTTTTTTGGTTACGCTTACATACAGAATCGTCGACAGTTTGACATTTGCTTTGAACCCAAAATGTTCAAATGCTGTCTCAATTTCCATATATGTATGTATGCATGAGCATTGACAGCCAAGTGAACTCGTCGCACTCTGTGCCCCTTGCCTGATTTGAATTTTACTACGCGCACCACTGCACTGCAACTGCTATGAATTTCTTTTTTTTTTTTGCTTTCTACAATTTCGTGATGGTTTTCAAAACAGCGTCATCGTGTTTTCACTGCTGCCAACCAATGTCGTCTGGCTATGTAAATTTAAGGTTTTGTATGTGTTTTTTATGTGCTGTTCTCCAATCTATTGGTTCGCTTTTTATTGCCAACAGTGCGTCAATTTCATTTATGGCGCTGTCTAACTGTTTGTCAGACTATCTAAAGAGCGAAATACACCACACAAGCGGCTTGTCAAACATTCTTCAAACCTACTTTTCCCATTTCGCCATACACCATGCAAACATGACTCGTTCAAGCAAAGAATTTTAGTTTTCTTCCAGTTCGCAATGCTAAATATTATGGTTTTCTTTCATTTTCCTCTCTTACGTCCTTACTCGGTGAAAATTTCGTTGCGAATGAGGCGATTTTGCTATACACAACGCAAGCGATTTGATCAAACATCAACATGGCGGCCAGAAAATCAAAAAATTTTGATTTTTTGCTCAAATTTCCCTCAAGCGGCTTGTCAAACCTTCAAACACCCCATACACAGCACAAATGGCTTGAAGCAAAGGGAAATTTCGCTTGGTTTGTCAAACCGCTTGTGTGGTGTATTTCGCTCTTAAGTATTTTTATGTAGATTTCGGTTGCTTTTCGTATTTCACTTTTATCTGCCAGTCTATCATATCCCTCTGCTGCTTAGCTACCATAAGCTTCGCTTCTTGATAGCTAGTTGCTTGTCGCAGAATCTGTATTAGTATTGCTATTTTTGATTACGACTTTGATTTGCTTGTTCCACACTGTTGCATGCAACGTGCAATAATGTGATTACTTTATCAGCTCTGCAATCTCCTCTATGCTTTGCCTTACTAAATTTTTGTTGGACTAATGCTTGAAACACAATACCCGGCGAACGTTAAATTTCGCCCAGCAGAGCGATGCCGACGACCAACTTTCGCCCAACTAATTCGCTTACTGAAACACAAATAGAGCGGTATCAAGCGGTTCGAATGCTGTCAGCTGATAAGGTGACCGTGTTTCAAGAAGGAAGCTTTTACAACGAAGAGGGAAAATACCAGCAAGAAGAAGTTTAAAATATAGAAATTGTTTTTAAATATAACTAGTAGTAAACTTACGTTTTACTAGATTAATCTCTGATAGAAAAATATAAGGTATATTATTTTACTTTTAAACAAAAATTACGATAACTTTTAAAGTATGGTCATCATGGCCTTTTTTTGTCGTTGCCGTTGACCGCGGCGATAGAAATAAATCTATCGTCGCGAACAGTCGTCGAGCAAACTTCGCCGTTTGCTTTGGTTGTGCGCGTTCTCATATAAATCAGTGTGTTTTAATTATCTCGGCGAACATTCGCGACGAAAAATTTGCCGTTCGCCGGTGTTGTGCTTCAGCTTTAAAGTAAATTTTATGGTTACAGTAGGGAGAGTCCATTAATGCAAAAATAGCAGAGCAGATAAATGACTTTGCTTTATCTACCTTATGCACGTACATATGTAGGTATGAATGCATACAAGAGTTGACTAGGGTTGTGATTATGCCAGATATTTTTACAAAAATACTGCCACTTTCATCCAAGCGTAACGGTAATGTAGGCGTAGGCAAGTGAAGCACAAAATACTTTCTGTTTGTTATGCAAATCTACTTTTTTGGAAGGCATTTCTGACATCTGTTGTAGATGAGATGTTAATGGTATATATCACCACTCGGTAGGAACCGAATTCGATCCCTGGTGGAAGCGCTCGAATCCCGCAATCCTCCAAGTGTAGATACTTGTGATATGAAAAAGTACCTCATAAAAACCAGAAGTGCTACAGAGACAGCGGAGGTCGAACAAAATTCCCAGGACACTGTGACTGGATTCGGGTAGAGACCTAGTTCCTGAAGGGCATGGCTATCTTTACTTTCGAGAATATTTCTAAGAGAACAAAATGGGAACAAAAGTCTCTGGAAAGTTTTGGCAAAGAACAAAACGGAAGCAAAAGTCTAAGGAACTGTCCCTCGAAGAACCATTTGGGAACTTAAGTCTCAGGAACTTAAAACAAAACAACAAACAACAACAAAATTTTTCTCATAGCGTTCCATTGGTTTAAAATATTTTAATAATAAAATTAATCAAAAAAGAATTGAAAGATAAATATGCAAAATAAACTCAACGAAAGACTTAATACACGAACTTTTCTTGCACATAAAATGAAAAATTATTTCACAAAAGGACAGCGCACCCTAATAATAAACGATTTGGAAGTTGAAATTATCCAGTTTTCCTCTGGCTTACAATTAACAATCATAGTTTCCATTAAAATGACTTTTTCATCCCAAAACGCAGACGCCGTGCTCATTCTTAACGTTAAGTTCTCAAAACTTTTGTTTGAGTTTTTTTTTCTCTAGCAGAACGTTTCCCAGGCTTTTGCTCTTATTTGATTCTCATTGAAAACATTATCGATACTTTCTTTCTCATTTTGTTATCACTGAAAAACGTTCCCGAAAGTTTCGTTCTCATTCTGTTCTTCTCGAGAGCGTTCCTGAGCGTTTTGTTCGCATTTTGTTCTTTACGGAAAAGCTCTCGAACCTTTTGTTCTCATTTTTTCCCGTTCAAACTGCTCTCAATACTTTTGTTTCCGTTTGGTTCTTTTGTGGGAACGTTCATATTGTTCTCATGCAAAACTGAACCACAACCGGAACGCGTACTCGGTGCCTGCTAAAAACTCACGGTTGTCTGTTCAGGACACTGGCTCGTAGACATACCTTTCAACAGACTCTGCCGCAGATGCAGCGTTCCTAGAGCTGTCTTCATCCACTATGCTGGAAAGCCGTTTATGACGCGCAATTTTGCTTCCGACATACATATAGATTTATAAACTTGCCATTATCGCGCTGCTAAAGTGTTTGAAGAAGCTGAACGAGATCTGACGAAACTTCAGATGGCTCCGGCGATGACATAGCCTTGCACTGAAAATGCACTTGCAATGTGGCACTTCGACAGTCGCAATGAAGAGGTTCTTATCTCACCAACCTGTCGACCAAATGCGGAGCGAGAGTTGCACCTGACCCTCGGTAGTGGGGCGAAACATTGATAATAAAGCTGCGATGATCTGTTGTACTTTGTCGGCACTATGACTCTGTGACCAAAGTTGATCTAATTACGCGAACAGTTAATGTGGATCTGTTTCCCTTTTAGTAGGCTATGTACATATGTACATATTGTATACATGCATATATGTATGTATGCATAAACATTAGTGTAGGCCGAAATTTTTCTTTTCATTTAGTTCTTCTGTAATAGTGAAACGATGTTGCTTTATGTGATCAATTACAAGCCTATAAAATATTACCCTTTCATTTTAAGTGAATACCAAAACATCAACAAGTACATAAATTCGCACTGAGTTTTACACAATATGGAAAGAAGTACATACATACATACACCTTTTCTCTGTAAATTTCTACACACTGCAGTAGTCGAACATGTAGACGTCATCTTTCTGGTACAACAACAAGCAACCAGACGTCATCCACCATTCGCATGACAACGAGAAAACTTTCTTCTCAGAATGGAAATTAGCATTCGAATTCAATTTAAAGTTTCGACAATGCGCAACTCAACTTTTTCAGGCGTAAATTTATTTTATATAAGTAGTTGCTGCGTTCATAGGCATTGCAAATTGAAGTTGTTAATTAGCTAAGTTGCCATTGGCACTTTATGTGCTTGCAATGTTGTTTGTGAGCTCGCTTTCGACGACTTTAATGTAAAACAATAAAAATTATATATTTACTGAGAATTTTTGGAACATTTGTCACGTACTCGTTACATGTTAAGTAGAGATTCAAAAGTACCCCTTTCAGAAATAACAACTGGGCCTTAGGGTTTGCAAAAGTTGGTAACGGCGGCATAGTTTTTAAATTCTACTTCTGATGCACGCTCTTGCTCGTCTTGGTACAGTGTCCGCTGAGACAAACGTCCTGTAACTTTTATTCTGACAGACATCTTTCGGCGGAGATCTTGGCTATCTGCATACATCATACATGCATATATCTATACATATACAGTGACTTATACAAGTATTCACCTGCTCACTGCTTCAAGTTAAACCTTTTCTTGTTATTTTTCTATGAAATTATTATCCAACTTTCATCAGAATTTCAAAATTTATGCAAAATTAAAAAAAATAACAATTATTTTTAATTTTTATATTATAAATCCAAAATAACAATTATTTTTGATTTTTAGATTTCATATATATGAGATAACTTTTACACTTTACTTTTAAAAGTCATCAATATAAATCAGTCGCCGACTTTTATTTTTTAAATCATTCGTATAAAAGTCATTAACATTTTTCGAAGTTAAAAGGTGTTTACTACGCCTTATAC
This sequence comes from Rhagoletis pomonella, assembly GCF_013731165.1. Lineage (NCBI taxonomy): Eukaryota > Metazoa > Arthropoda > Insecta > Diptera > Tephritidae > Rhagoletis > Rhagoletis pomonella. The sequence goes on from NW_023458560.1 coordinate 65,778,705, forward strand.
AAATTACTTTTATAAGTATGATTTAAAAAATAAAGGTCAGTGATCCATTTTTATTTACGACTTTAATAAATGAAAGTCTTCTATAACGGTTATTCTAAGGCATATATTATAAAAATCAAAAATAACTGTTATTTGCAGATTATTTAGATCAAAATCAAAAATAATTGTTATTTTGGATATATATAATAAAAGACCGAAATAACGGCAATTTAAGGAGTAGGTAAGTAAGTCAAAAAATAATTGTTAAAGAGCGAACGGTCCCTGGTGTATTCGTGTTTGAAGTTGGCCAAATGGGCTGACCTTAAGTACATGACATAATGTGTGAAAGTGTACACAATTTTTTTAAAAATTAATTTAAATGTACTGATTAATGTATGTCTGACTTTTCTTTTCTTCCAGGCATAATTCAACCTGCAAATTACTTTTATGAACGAACCCTTCCAACAACTACAGAAAAGACCACTAATCCCAAAAGTACCACATTTGGGTAAAAATTTCTAATTGATAAACAGCTTAAAAGGGTACTAAAGTATTATCTGTACCCCGTACGTGTGCGCGTGAAATAGGGCGGCAAAAACGCCGAAACCATAAACGGATATGGAAGTGCGGGGGAAATGTCGCTGGAAAGCTAATCAAAAAACCCAAAAGCAACTGCAAGAGAAACAACAAGAACTGCAGCCACAACAAACAACACAACAACTACTTCAACTAGCCCAACGGAAATGCCACCAAAAGCAAAGCGAAAGAACGAACCACCTACGACTACATAAAACTCAAAACCAACAACTAGAACAAAACCCACACCACACAAGGCCTAAACCTTCTATCATCACACAACAACAGCCGAAAACACTGCAACACACATACAGCACCAATGAGCGACAGCAGCAACAGCAACAGCAACAACAGAAGGAGTGCCAACGAGAGCCCAAACTATCGCCCATCTATCATCATCGATGGCCAATGCTACCGTTGCTCCTGACGCACACACCCACCAAAATACACACGCCATCGGCAAAGCCTACACGCACATCAACAAATCCAAATGTGGTCAATAAGATTGGACGCTTCACTGCAGCTGCCACTTCCTGTAGCATAGCAATTGTAGCTGTGACGAAAACAAAAACCCTTTCGAAAATCGTGTGCGGTTGTATGAAACGACTTACTTGGCTATGGTTGCTGGCGCTGCTCGGCACTGCGCAATTTACGGCAACAGCTCCAACCCTCGCAGCGACAAGTACAGCTGCAGCTGCCATAGGCGTACTGCTTGCGCCGAAACTACTGCCACATGTGATGTTCACCACCACCACCACCAGCACCAGCGCCGCCACCGCCGTCGCGACTGCCGCAGCAATTCTGGCTCACGCATCCGCTGCACATGCGGCCATCATTGCCGCTGATCACAGCACCGCGACCAGCAGCACTATTGAGCCGCGTCTAAGGCGCTACAAATTTCCCATTGGGGAAGCAGACGTGGCGGAAATGGTTGTTGACCCTAATGCAGATGCAGATGCGGATGCGCTGGTGCAGGTGCAGGTGAAGCGCATTTACTTGTTGGATAATGAAGGGGATGATGATGCGGCGTCACCGCCGGCACCCTCCAATGACGAGTTTGACGAAGCAGAAGAAGAGGTGGTGCCAGCACAGGAAGCATTGTACGCAGATGAAGATGAGGATGAAACTGAAACTGAACAGCTGGTGCAGCAGGCGTCCAACCGAAAGTTGAATAGCAATGAACAACAGTGGCTAGTGTTCTATAGACGCGTGCAACATGCTACTGAGCAAGAGGCACAGACACATCAGAAGCCACAACGCCAACAATCTGCCACCCATCGTAATTACCAACACGACGATGGTGGTCGTGAATTATTGCCTAACATTCGCGATCATTCCAAGCTGGACGATGTTGGCGTAGCGTCCACAAAAACCGATGCGACTGCGTTGCTCACTGACAGTGAGTTAGCGGATAATTTGGAGCACAAACACGTTACCAAACGCAGTGCAACAACTAAACTGTCATCGACGACGGTCGCCCCAACTAGCGGTGCGCCAGTAGAAGTAATTGTGGGCTCTGGTAAAGCTACGAGTAACGTAACAGCGGCAGCGGACAGCACTGTGGAGGAAAAGTGCGAGCCAAAGGTGCTCGATGAGGTGCCACCCGAACCGGTAAGTGACATTAGAAATTCAATTATTTCTTCACTAGTTCGAACCTTAGGTCTAAACGAGTGCACTTTCGACCATTCGAGAGTGGAAATGTCTCAAGCGAGTCCTGAGGGAAATGATATCTAAATAAGCTCTAAGTACTTGCTACTACTTTATCTCATTGTGCGGACTCTTGAGGCCTCTTACTGCCGCCGTATAGCCATCGTCTGTGCCTAGAATATCAACTCGATATCCCCAAAGAATACAGTCTTATCAGTAATGCCATAATCGCTTAGTTGAATGCTCTTAACCAGAAAAGCCATAACCTTCTTGGGTGGGTTTCACAAACTTTTCAGGCAACTAGCAGATTTAGAAAAAATGTATATCGAGTGGGCTGTAGGCAGCATTTCAATATATAGATCTCTATTGAATTACGCCTATTTACAATCAGCTTTACCGAAAACTTCTTACTTCTGGTATCCCCTGACACTAAGCGCAGAGAGACCTTGAAGTTAGCTATAATAATTTTAATAACGGAATAGCAACTTGGTTATCGAGAACGTCAACAGCCTAACTTGGCCCAACCGCAGCAAATTAAAAACGGAGAATTTACAATGTATTCAGGTCAAGGAGCGATATTTTCAGACTAGCACTTGAAAGCAACAACGTAATGATAGGATGCGGAACTAATGAAAATATATTACCACAAACAAATTTCCAATTCAAAAAGTAGTTAAATGAAACTCCAGACAAATTCATGCAAATCCATAGTATGTATAATACTTGTTCACTTTCATTAGAGGTTTTCCTTTTGCTGCATTTGCTGCATTTTAAATACATTGGAAATTCATGTATTGTTACCAGATGCACAAAAGCACACAGTAAAAAATTTAGTTTAATTTTAATACCATTTTGGTGTTTATATATAACAATGACAGAAAGTATTAGATTAAAACAATACTGGTTTAAGCAAAGAGGGAGAGAAAAGATTGAGAGAGTATGTATTATTGCTATTAAATTAATAATATATTTGGAATTAATTCAAATAAGCTTTTCTTCTTAGAAACAAACCATGGGGCTAAATTCTATAGTTTTTAGGGATTGAAAATAAAACTGAAAAGGTTTTGGATCTATCTCGAAATTGGATTAGATTTAATACTTTTCTTGAATTTAATCAAAACCAAAATTGGATTAGATTTAGTATATCGTTCGTATTAAAAATAACTTAAATGGTTTTGGATCTATATGATAATTGGAATAGATTTTATAGTTTATGGAATTAAATCTAAACCGATATTAGATTAGATTTAGGATATTGTTCGTATTAAAAGTAACTGAGATGGTTTTGGATCTATCTGATAATTGGAATGGATTTAATACTTTTATGGAATATAATCAAAACCAAAATTGGATTAGATTTACTATATTGTTGGTATTAAAAGCAAACCCTTAAAGGTTTTTCCCCAATGCGTACAGTGCTCAACAAATTAAAACCCCGTTAATAAAACATACGACATTTCACGTACAATTAAGGAGAAATTTGATATTTTTTAAAATAAGGATTGCTTGTTTGAACATTATGGAAAGCTATGTGCTGAAAATAAAAATCAAAATAAAATTTTGTTAAGAAATACATTTTATTTGAAATAACTTAAAATTATATTAGAGGAACAATAGCTTAATTTAATAATAGATTTTATTCAATTAGTTCACAGGGCATTAACAAAAACATTTTCGAATGTATAAAGTGAATTTCAAATGGTCTTACATTTTTTAAGCTATAAAAGCAAATAACTTTTGAAAAATCTGTTGAAGTAATCTCATAACATTGTAAGATGGAATTAAATTCTTTGCTGACAAAAATTTCTAAATGTAAGTAAATGTCATTTTCGATAACATAAATTTTTTTGATTTTTCCGAATGTAAGAAGTCCGTTTTCTTTGTTTAAGTGTAACATAAATTCTCGCTTATAAAAATATCCATATTTACATTCGAATTTTTTTGTCGTCAATATTTGACGTATTTGATTACTATCTAATGTCTTAGAAAAATAGTCTTGGGCACTTAAATCTAAATCTTCAAAGCTTAAATTACATAATTTGTTAAAAACAAATTCATTTTCAAATGTCATACTTTCCCATGCAATACTAATTTTTGCCTGATATCTATTTGCGAGCGATTTGCATATGTTTTTCTAATTATTTATTATTGAAACATCTCTGATAAATTCGCGATGCTTAGCTTCGTACCTCATTGCCCACGTATGAATCAGGGGACCCATTTTTTTTAGAACTGAAGGGTAGTGAGTGAGAAAGTGATGTTTTGGAAGCAGGTTTTCTCCATAAACGTCAACTATACATTTTAAATGTAACTGTATATCATCTCTAAGTGATTGTATATGTTGTTGTGTTAAAACAGAAGACAATGTTACTTTTATGATTCGAATAAGTGAAGTAACCCCATTCCAAAAATGTGGCAGAGTGTCATAAAAATTAAAAAAGATGAAAGGGAAGTGGAGAATAAGACATAAATTTTGAGAAGCTGACAGCCCAATGGAAGTTCGGCATTTTTTTTTCAAGAGTAATTTTTGGAGGAATACAGGTACTTTGCAAATATCCAAATTTGAAGCTTTTGATTTTATCATTAATATCTGTTATTGAAAGGTATTTGCCTCCCGTAAGCTTTTGAAAAAAAAGTTTTAGAATGAAAGGGACAGCGCCTTCCAAAATGTCGTGCATGACATCAACATTAAGGCTTTCAAAAATTTTGTAGTATGATAATTTATTGATCTCACTAGTATTTTTAATGCCTTTGGTGATTTTTGGGTCTAAAAGAGTTACTCCGGGAACAGTAGTCAATATATTATCGTATTCTGCTTGTGTTCTTAAAAGATTATTGTTTTCAACAAGTGTGTGCTTAGCTTCTTCTCGATGAATTGTGCAAAATCGGCAATAATAATCCGCTCTGAAAGAACATACAAAGCCAAAACAAACATTCGCTCCTAAGTTGTCGTGAGCAACAGTCACCAAAGTACCTTTTATGAACATGTTGTCCACTTTCACACCGATGTTTTCGAGTGCTCGAATGTCATTGATAATCGGATACAATACTCTATTAAAATCTACGTTTTTGTTTTTGAGATCTTTATATAAGAAAAGCGCAATTAAATGAATGTTAGCACACTTTGAATTGTATTGAAAGGGAAGATTTCTTATTGTAAAGTAGAGGGCACCAATCTTATGTGTTCCGGTTTTGCTTCCTAATGGATTAGTTATTTCGAAGTCATCATAAAATATTTGTATTTGTAAAGCATTAGGTTGCTTTTGAAAAAATTCGGACGCAGAAAAGTTTTCAGAACAGCAAAAGCTTGCAAGTGTTTCCCTATTACAAATATGGTTCCTAGCAAAATATAGCTTTTTGAAAGATTTGTTTTGAAATAAAGTTGTTAGTGTCTTAAGGATAGGAACATATTGAAATGTGGATTGAACGAAATGCTTTGTAGGATACAAAGTTTTCTTTTTTTTTCTAACAGCCCAATGACCCCCTAATGGCTTTGCGATTGGTGGGACATAAAAGTTTGTCTTTCTACATTGTTTTCCTCTTCTAAATTTTGTTGAATATTGTTTTAAGTCATCGGTCAATTCACCCCGAAAAGTAATACAGTTTTCCTTAAATAAATTCTCTCTTATCTCAGGATGTTTTTCTATTAAGTACCTTTCAAATTTATCAAAGCTGTTATTTATTAGAACTTCAAACGATGTAAATATTTCACCAATTTTTGTTTCTGAAATACCACATAATATCAACTTTTTTGAAAGTGATGAAGCAATCAAGAAAGCTTCAAAATTCTCTTCTGAAGAAAAATAGCAAGATGGTCTATCATTGTCAATGGCAGGACTTTGAGTATTTACATTTTCTGGTTTTGATATTTGTTCAATTTTCTTTTTT
>NW_023458560.1:65789794-65803486 GCF_013731165.1 Rhagoletis pomonella
TAAAAAATAAAAATAAAATGTTAAAAAGCCACAATAACATTGACAAAACTTTTTGGTATTAAAAATCAAATTTAATTCAAAAAATCTTTAAATTAAATACTCACTGGAATTAAAAGTAAACTATGATTTTTTACTGTGCACTTCATCAACCTTCCCATTGCCATGGCACAGCACAGCACGGTAAAATACATATTTACGCACACACTTTCGAACATCGTACCAAATATAAATCTGTTCGCATTAAAACTTCATCAAAACAAAATATTCAAGTAATAGTCATTAAGTATTACTCAAGTGGTACGAAATGTTTTCATTTGCATAATTGCAACCAGACAACCAGATTTGTTATACGTAAGCTACATTAATACCCTGCAGAAAAAAAAGTATAAATTGATAAAAAATACCCACTAGTTAGTTTTTTTGCGGGATTTCTATAAAATATATAGCTTGTACTAGCTAGCTACAAAAAGCTAACATGAAACTAGTTGACAAGTAATGCAGGAGATTGTTTTCTTTAATCGCGTTTCTATTTAAATATCCTGGACTTCGCAAATACTTTTTCGAACTGAGGACAAATAAAAGGAAGAGCGAAATTTCATATTATCATTTTAAAGTTATGTCTGACGGAGTTCGAATATGGGATCACCTACAGCAGAATATGTAAACAAATATGAAATGAAATAAAATAAATAAAGTAAATAAAAAAAATTAATAAAAAAAATATTTTGTTTTTCCTATTGATATTTTATGTCCAAAAGTAGTTAGTGACAAGTTAGTTACATCAAATGCAGAGGTAACTGCCCTTGATTATTTCGCGGCCATCGCCATAGAAATATAGTTAGCTTTCGTCAAAGAAAATATACCGATAATAGTGACTTTTAGCTCCTTCCTAATCAACTTAAAGTTAGCTTATAGTTAGATACATTTCCTGCAGGGTAAATCCTTGTGTGCATATGTACATACACAGCAATCTGCCAACAGGGAATACGTGCAAGTGCGGTGCATAATGCAAGCCCTCGGGCAACACTTTGTTGAGCGTAGCGTAGAAAGAGATGATAAACGAGAGAGAAGTGAAAAATATTTAAAAAAAACTACAAAAAAATACAGGCCAACAAGAGCAACTTAGCTCTAACGTTAGCCACAAGCGTACGAGTCCATTATTGTAAGTTGAAATAAATAAAAGTATACAAAATACTACACATGATAAAAATATAGTAAGGTAGAACCGCTGAGAGTCACTTTTAAAATTCTTGACGTTTCCAAACAATTTAATTTTTAAATTTACTCACAAACTCACACACACATTTTCATTTTCAATCTCAAGCAACAACAATTTCGAACAATTTCATTTTTTTATTTTCACATTTATATGATTTTAAAATGTTGGCAAACTTCAAAAAAAAATCATGGCCGACAAATTGAGAGAACGGTTATACCTTGCTATGTTTTTATCATGATACTACATTAAAATCTCTTAAACACGTACAGATATTATTGAAAATATAGAGGCGCTCTTTATTGAACTCAGTCGAAATAGTTTAGGCGGTTTTAGTGCAAAACAAGAAGAATAACAGCCAACTGCGATATTACCTGTCTATTCGTATATCCAATCGATTTTCCGATCTCAACAAATATTTCCATAATCACTAGTTTGTCGTAACTGCTGACAGTAAACACTTCAATATTTGCTTCAGATATTTGCCTCTAATGCTTCCGCTTTGCTACTTTTAACATCATTTTTCACATTTGACACATTTTTGCAAGCTTAATACTCATGTTATTACATATCCCCCTCAGCTTGCATGCATACGTAGGCACGTACTCTACATATTTACTGTATCTAGCGCGTAGCAGTATGTGGGAAATTTCATTTCGTTTGCATGGCAATGAGGAGGAAATGTTGACCTTTTTGCCATCGATGCGGAAACACTTGTAATACATTCCATTGTTGTTGTTGTTGTTGTGGCAGCAACTCAGATTACAGTATAGTTGTATTTATAGCATGACAATTACCACTTCAACTACAGCGATGACACGTAAACTAACTTATACGCATATGTTTGCTTCGCACATAAAACAAAACAATTTTATAAAACAAGAAGAATATAAACTTAGATGGAAGTAAAAGTGAAAAAGTTGCACAAGCTTTCGAAAGTACTACATTTCGCATATGATAAAATGCTGGAGGTGAACGTTTGCACAGAGATTATGAGTACTTACTGCTAGAGAGTTCAATGCTGTTGTACTCAAAAATGTAATATTACTTTTGAAGTGCCGCAGGCTGTGAAACAGTTTTTCAGTAGAACTAAATGAAATTTGATGTGCCGGGGTGCGAGTTGATTACTTTCGGAATAGTCAGGAGGTGCACTTTTACATTAAGTTGTGTGTAGCATTATAGAATAAACTAGCAAATACCCAACGTGCACCTTAAAATTATTTTTGTGATGTTACTCCCTGCCATACTCTTATGGCCGCATTCATAAAAAAAAAAAAAAATAGATCTAAAGAGCTTTATGAAGTGAGTTTTCAAACAAATTTTCGATTTATGAAGCATTCTTTACATATTTTTTGTGAATTTGGGTACTAGTTAATATGTTATGTGTGTTAATGTAAGTTATTTAGAAAGTATCGGCTTTCTCCTCGAAATTTAATTTAATTTTTTTTTATAACTCGAGTCTGCATATTGTCCACTTTCTTCAAATGTGTACTAATTCAATATTCACCTTATCTTATCAATTTAACTGAACTAAATTTTTCATATACATACATATGTATGTATTTAGGTGCCAAACCTCTCCAATTTGTTTTCTTTTACTTTCTAACCGTCATTAGTTTAATACCTGCAATGAAATATTTCATTTAGTATGTCAATTTAAATTAACAAAATTTTCAAGCAGGTGGCAACCCCCCTCAAAGTTTTTTGACAGTAAAATTTCCTAACCTCTTTAGTTTGTGGCCCATTTTGCAATTGTAAATTTATCTTATCAATCCAATTAAATTAAAAATTTCAAACAGGTGGAAACCTTCCACAAAAATATTTACAGTCTTCTTAAACCTCTTTCTTTTGAAAGCCATATTGTAATATTTACTTTATCCTATCAATTTACTTCAACTCCAATTTTTAAACAGGTGGCAACTATTTTATTCTTGTATATTTTAAGTTAGACTTCTAGCAATACATCTGCATTCAATTCCATGCATTAGTTTTCGAGTGATGCGCGTAAAGTCAGACAGACAAAAATTATAAAAATTGTTGATTTGGCTTGTGTTGCTCTAATAAATAATAAATGCTTTTATTTATATCTAATGCACCCTAATGAACATACATATAGGTTTAGATTTATGTCAATGCCAAATTAAAATATGTACATTCTTTATTTAACATAAAGGGAAAAGTTTGTTTACATATATTTTGGTAATGTTACAACTCTGTTATAATAATAACCTCAGTGTGATATTTCAATTAAATAAATTGAATTTAGCATCTCTGTTCAAAAATATTTTGCAGAAAAGGCTTTCTTAAACTTCCTTTCTGAGACACCGTATTGCGATGTTTAATTAATACATCCCTTAAATTGAACTGGAAATTTTAAACTGGTGGCAGCCCGCTTCAAAAAATATTTTGTAAATAGAGCTTAATTAAACCTCTCTAGTTTGAAGAAGAAGACGAAGAAGAAGAAGTTTGACTCCCATATTAAAATATTTCATTTACCTTGTCAATTAAATTGTTTTTGAACTACTTACCCGCGTCAAACATATTTTCAAAAATAAAGTTTTCTTAAGTTTCTCCCATTTGACACCCGTAAAAATATCATTGTTAAACGAATTAGTTTTGAATTTTTTTCAGGTGGCAAGCCTCTTTAAAAATTTTCAAAAGAAAGTTTTCTTCAGCCTCTCCAGTTTGATACCCATATTGAAATATCTTATTTGACTTAGTAATTAAATTAAATTTAACTTTTTAAATAGATGGCAACCCTTTTTAATCGTTTTAAATCAATTTGAGCATGTTTCGTTTGAGACCCATATTGTAAATTTTTTATTTTTTTTTGCTTAAATTATTATTTAATTGATTTTAACTATTGAAAAAGGTGGCCGCTCTCTTTAAAAAATATTCTATATGTTAATTCAGTTCCATTTTTGTCAAATTTCATTGGAAGCTGTTTTGCCGTGAAGCGGCAACAAGAAACTCGTACACTCTCTCACATAAAACTTGTACATCACTCATACGCCATGGCTTACAACTAAATTACGCTAAGCTGGCAGACAAGTCATCAACCAGACTTGGGATCGGTGGGGAATTTTGATGTTCGGTTTGTATGAATTATTACAAGATATTGCTTGTTACAAAAGTCTTCAGTCTAGGGGGCTAATTGCAAATTTTTTAGGCCCAACTTTGATTCTTCAGGAAAATAGTGGCAAAATTTGTATTTACGTTTGAAAAATATGTTTATATTTTTATGAAATCCCTCTGAGTTTGCTTCAATAGTATTTTTAGTACTCTTGAAACAATTCGATTTTCTCAAACCCATATGTATGCACTCTGCTGAGCATATATGTATGTATGTAGATATGCATGCATACTACCCACATATGTAAGTACATGCATATAAAAAGTTGAGTTGTAAGCGATGCGTAAATATTAGTTTTATGACAATCGACACTACCACTAAAACCACTAAACTGCAAGTACACATGTACTCTTATGCATGTATGCACGTACAAATGCGTGTGCAGGTGTTGGCGTGACTGCTTTGACTCGAGCACATGTTTCCATTTTGCGTGCATGTAGCGGGGTTCTTAGTGTAACACTTGTTGTTTTTGTGTTTGTTGTTGTTGTTGTTTATATTGCCAAAAGCACTCACATATTTGACACAGTTGCAACGGCGCATGAAATTCGTTTGCAATACTCGCACATGCATAAGAATTCGCAAATAAGTCAAGTTTACACTTACAAACTTAGAGTGCATGTTTGGCTTTTTGCTTGCAATTTTGGTTGCGTATGGGATGCTTCAGTTCCGCACCAAAAATGGTTAATTAAAGTGGTTAATGGAACCGCAGTGTGGAAATCGTACGAAATATCGAATGGATGAAAAGCAAATAAATATGCTGGCATGCAATAAGTATATTTATGTTTATTAGGATAGCAAATAAGAAAGTTATAGCAAAAAACGCGATTTGGCGGTTTTTAGCGGGTGAATAAAAAAAATTTACACCCCAAAATTTTTTTCTCGACTTAAGTATTCAAATAAAACTATAACAGAGTTTTCCGTTCGAAAAATTGTTTTGCCCATATAATATACATGGAAAACTTTGAGTGCCTTAAGCACCCCCTAAATATTTTTTGATTTCAAAATAAATAATTTTGTTTGGACAACCCGAATGTGCATACATATGTGCTTCAGTTTTTAATTTGATTGTGCTCTTTATAATATGCATTACGTATTCTACAGTTAAGTTCTGCAGCTTTTTCTCCGAAACAGCCCGCAGTTCAAGACGAAGGTTCTCCACGGATACTTTTTTGTCGTAACTAAAATCACGATAACGCGTGCTTACAACTTCACGTTTTACACCCAGCATGTGAGATGACTAAAAAAAAAATAAAAATTACCATAATTCAGAAAAATTACAAATAAATTTTAATTTCGAATTTTCACCTTGAAAATGGGAAAATTTTAGAAAAAGCACAGTACCAACGGATGGCCCGTACAAATATGTAGAGGAATAAAATTGTTGGAATTTTTGTTGCCATTTTTAGTCTGCTTCCCAGCTAGTGGAATAGTAGCTTGTTTTGCACCGCTCAGCGCGCTTGGGACATTTGACATGAATTTACCCTTATATGGGATGTTGGCGTGGTTATTGTGCGATTTTAAAATTTTTCAGCCATTATCAGGACCAAAAACTGGGCCAAGTTTGGGAGATATTGGCGAAGGGTTACCGAGATATACAAATGTAATAATAATTTGGCGTGACTTTGCCTATTTTCCAAAAATTTTCTATCAGCTTTAAGAAAATGTTGAAATAATTGATATAAAAATATATAAACAAACCTGTAATATGCTCATTGAATGAAAAACGGGTCAAATATATTCAATTTTTGATTTATTAAATTTGTTTCGCACTGCAAGGAAACATCGCGGAATTTTAATTCCACCCTAACTTTAAAATCTAAATGCTCAATATTTTCATAAGGGGCTCGGCGATTAATCCTAACCTCGCAGAGAGCGTAACATTTGTTAGTGTCGAATTTTATTAAATTATACTCGCAAGTATAATGCCGAGGATATTCTACCTCGGTTGTCAAATGTTTATGTAGCACGTAGTAGGCTATTTTATGTCCCCACACTGCCAGGATATCCAAATTTTGTATCCTGGATAAAGAAATCGCGCAGTTTAACGTTGTTATTTGCTAAAAGGAGCTCCATTATTATTCTAAATAAAGGAAAAAAGAATAATAATAATATAACTATAGAATTTTAGAAAATCTAGGAGAACTAAACTATAAACAATAAAAGTGCAGAAAATCTAAGTCTTTACTAACCTTTTGTGATTAATTGCACAGCTTGAGTATAAACTTTAGTAATCGAACACTCGCTTATATAGTAGATTTAATGAATCGTAATCAATATTAAAATCAAAAAAGTTAAGCCTTTTTTTATTTTTTTTTTTGTATCTGATTAATATGTATGTATTTATTTGATACATAGGTGCAAACAGTTTCTACACACAAATCACATTTTTTATGCATTGAATTGATGCATGCTTGACAAAATTGTGTCAACATTTCTTGGGTGAAAAAAAACTTAAAGTTGTCTAAGTAAGATTGTCAGATGAAATAAAACAACATCTCAATATTTATGAATGTTGTATTGAAAAAGAACATAAATCATTTTTATAAGAAATGGTTCAGAAGTTGCAAGTATTTATACTAACAATTTATGGAATGCATAGACTACATAGATTGCTGATTGGCAATCAGCGATATATAACTGCAAAAAAGTTGCGTAATTTATGTACAAAAAAAAATTCATAGTAGTAAACATTTATAGATTTCATCAAATGAAAAACAAATATTCAAATTCAGTGTCGGCGTTGAAAATTTTCAAATACTTTTATTAGTAATAAAAACGAAATATAATATGAATTTACTAAAATGTGTTATTTAATAGGTTTACATATATATATTTACATATGATCTTAGTTTTTGAAAAACATTATGAAATATAAAAAAACTATTTTGAATTGTTACTGAAATTTCGCATTTAATGAGTTTTTGAAGAACATGAATTACATATACATTAGGGCGGGTCAATTTGTATGGATCGATTTTTTTCGACATTGTTCCTAGCATATTCGGATTCTTCATAAAATTCTAAGAAAAAAATTCCTCCAGACCATAGCTCTAAAGTCAATTTCGAGCCTGCGCATTTTTAAAAGAAGATACCTTATATATAAAATTGGATAGCTGTCCGTTAGCCTCGCTAAGACTGGAAAACAGCTTGACTAATTTGAATATTTTTATATTTTTGGTTTGTTTTTTATAATATCCGGATTGTTAAAACCAGAAAAAATAGAGAGTTGCCACCTGTTTAAAAATCCCAATATAAGTAAATTAATTACATAAATTAGATATTGCAATATGGGTGTCAAAAGAAAGAGGTTATGAAGGCTTACAGGCAAAAATATTTTTGAGGGGGGTTGCCACCTGTTTCAAAATTTAGTTAAATAAAATTGATAAGATAAATTAAATATTGCAATATGGGTATCAAATTAAAAGGGTTTAAGAAGGCTTACTACTAAAAATATTTTTGAGTCGAGTTGCCACCAATTTCGAAAATTTAATTCAATTAAGTTAATAAGTATGTATTATAATATAGGTGTCGAGCGAAAAGTATTTGAAAAATTATTGATAAAGAAATATTCTCTATAGGCCTGCCACCTACCTGAGCGGTAAAAACTAAAAGCCATACTCGCAAATATTGTTCTAGACTTTTGAGGCTCGCATCAATGTGGAATACTGTAACTCCGTCAAGATAGTGTTTATTGATGGCAAACAAAGTACTATCATGTTTGGCAATGATATCACCCCATCGAACAATGCACTCAGCCTCGATATAAAAAGAGAACAAAAGCCGAAGTATTAGCCGAAGCAGTTCATACAAATGTTTCACAATTGAACTAACAAAAAAATATGGCCTACGACTCTTTTATAGAAGCTGTGGCCACTGGAGAAAAATTTAAACAAAAAAACAAAACCGACTTCAATTCTCATATACAAATTTAAAAGTACCGTTATTTTCTTCATGGCCCAATTATCGGATCTACACTCAATTAGTAGGAGACTACCTCTGAGGAGCCACCTTTCCTTTCAAAAAGAATTTTAGAAAACGGATAACGTAGTCCAAAGTTACGCGGTAACATACATAAAAACATATTCCGACGAATTGATAAAATATGCAGATTAATATTTAATAAAGTGTTACGGATATATTTTTTCTAATACAAACCTGTGCTTGGGAGCTTATTGATACGAAAAATTTATTTCTGATATCTATTTTTTATTTAAAGAACCGCAAGATTGCACTACAAAGCAAATTACACATTTTTTACTATTGTAACGGGAGAAGTTACTGTATGTATTTTTTTATATGTACAGTGTCGAACAAAAGTTTTGGCACAGTAAATTTTCGCATTACATATATGCAAAATTTTTAATTTATTTCCGATAATTTTTTATAAAAACATAGTTCATACTACACTAAAACACATAAAAATCAAATGTGTAAACTTTGCGAAAAACTCAGGAAAATTCAATAAATCTGCATACTGATTTGCAATTTTATATTCAGATTTTTAAGCAACTTCAAACCTGCACTTTGATAAACTAAAATTGAATGGATTATTAAACTGCATACTTGGAATTTTTCTAAAAAATACTTTGCCTATATTGCGTAAAATTTACTGTGCCAATACTTTTGTTCGTTACTGCAAGTTTAAGGGTTTATTTACCCTTAACTTTAAAAAACCAAAAAAAAAATTTACAATATTTCAAAATTATTTTTCGAATCATAAATTTTTTTATGATTAACAATGTATTTATATTTTTTTTTGGTTTTAGATCCTTTTTGCTTTCAACACGAGGTATCTTTTTTCTAGTTTCTATTGTCATAGCCATAACTCACTCTTTATTTTTATCAATCAATCAATCAATGAATCAATTTTATAATTTTTTTCGGCATTTTTCCTAATTACAAGTAGAGCTTTATAAAACTTTTATACCACCAAATGTTTATCAAGCTTGGGATTTTATGTTATCCGGGCAGGCTTATTAATTTAGCCAGAGAATATGTTTTCTTTATAAAGTTTACCCAGTTACCCATTTTAAACTGCTACCTGTACTGTATCAGCGGCTAAAACTTGTTAAATTTTTATTTAAAATTTTCGGTAAGGAATAAGCGAGTGGATGAAAAATATATTAACCGTAAAAACGGCCCATATATATGTATATGAAAGAATACACACATGCGACGACTCTAGCCATTGTGTGTCATTCCTTTAAATCATAGTTATTTTTTTCTTATGGTATTAAAAAAATAACGTTCGTAACACTTTAGTAAATATTAATCCGTATATTAACTGAGTATATATTAAAGACTAGAACATGACCCGGTGAACTTCATATCATCTATAATTTATTTGAATTTAACTTTGATCAATTATAACAAATCTTCAAAATCCAATACAATGAGATCAGTAATACTGCCTGCTGTTATAGCTGATAAAAGATTCCACACCTATAAGATGTGCCACGCCCCTTTTTACAAACTCATTTATATACATATATCTTTCCATAAGCACCTAACCTAGGTATCTGTGCATTTCAAATTTCGAGTTCATGTGACTATAATTCCGAAGTTAGAGCTGATTAAAAATTTTCACTATGGGAGGTATCCCTCATCCCCTCCCCCCCTTGGCGAGTTTCAATTTTTTTACCCTATTATAGGTCCAGGAGTCATGGCAATACTTTTGCAAAATTTTATTCGATTCTGTACATCCGTTCAGGCTGCAACCTGGTACATACATACATACTTCCACAAATATATAGTAGATTTGCTTTGAAGCGCCATCTTGCGGTTCTTTAAATAAAAAATAGATATCAGAAATGAATTTTTCATATCACAAAACTCCCGAGCACAATTCTTTATTACAAAAAAAAAAAAGATTCCTAACACTTTAGTAAAAATTAATCTGATTATTTGACTTAGTATTAATTAAAAATAATTTCTTTTAAAATTGCGCAGGCTCGAAATTGATTTTAGAGCTATGGTCTAAAGGGCTTTTTTTCTTAGAATTTTATGTAGAATCCGAAACTGCTGGGAACGATGTCGAAAAAAAAATTGACCCGCCCTAATATACATATGTATGTACGCATTTACATATGAAAAACATATGTATGCGTGATACATTGTTGCACACGTTTTCTTATCAGTGCGATTTATATTTTTTTTTGCATTTCATTGACATACATACATATGTACAGAAAAAAGGAAATATAAAAATTGAATTTAAATATTTACTAAAACTTTATATTTAATAATGCAAAAGCCATATTATATTGCTTCCATACAATGAATAACACAATTTATTTTTATATGGAAGAAACTCGCAACACCTTCGGCGTAAGAAATTCTAAAAAAGCATTTACTTTTATTGAAAATTCCTAAAAATAAATAAATAAACATGAGTGGCAAACAATATCACTTTGAAATGGGGGTGCTGTACACATGATCTTAGTTTTTGAAAAACATATGTACGCGTGATACATTGTTTCCAAAGGTTTTCTTATCAGTGCGATTTTTATTTTTTCGTGCATTTGATTGACCTACATATGTATGTAAGTGTAAACATTTCTTAGCGGAAGGCATAAAAAACATTTGTTTACGTAAATTAGTGCAAATAATATTAACAGTGAAAAGCAATATGAAAAATTGATTTTGAATATTTATTAAAGTTTTGTATTTAACGGCGCAAAATCGTATTATATACTTGCATTAGGTGCAAGTACCAGGTTGAACGAGCTTTGCCCGGAGTGCATATGCTTTTTAAAGTTTTCAAGATTTGGATAGCTTTAAAAAAATATTTTGGAAATAGAAAAAAGGAATTTGACTTCCATATCTATTAAGGAAATTTCTTACTCCAAAATTTTGGTGGCAACCCTATTCCGATATACGTTGGAATGAATAGTACATATCTTGAGCGTATATGTATTGTGTATACATAAAAAAATGCTGATTGAAATTAACAAAATAAATATTTGTATTACATAGAAGCGTGGCAATCCTGAGGGAAAATATTTTCTGACCAAAGTTCTCAACAACACATTTTCTTTGATATCCATATTGCGATATTTAAATAAATTGTGTAGAATCGAAAATAAGTGACAACCTTACACTTTTATCCTAAGGTATAACATTTTATATATAGGAAAAGTATTGTTTAAGAACCTTCTCTTGGTACCCATGAATAGTAATATTTTACCTTTTTTTCTAAACAAAATATTAAATAAATATGCGATTCAAAATAGGTGGCAACCCTATTAAAATATTTTTGAATTAGGGATATTTAAAATACATTCCATTTGATACCCATATTATGATCTTTTAATTACTTAGCAACTAATTTCTAATAGGTGGCAACCTTATAAGAGTCTTCTCGGAGATAGCGCCGTAATGTGTTCAGATAACCTTAAAATCCATTACATTGTCTGTGTACAAAATTTCATCAAAATCGTTAGAGCCGTTTCCGAGAACGCTATTGATGTATATATATATATATATACAAGAATTGCTCGTTTAATGTAATAAGATATGTAAGTACACAGAGGGAAATAATGCATAGTAAAGATGAATACTTAATATTTTATTATCATTTAAAAATGTTCGTATTTAAAAATAATACTTTCATACCAAAATTTAGCACGCTCGTATTTTGTAGTTTCACTCGTAATTTTCGTCAGCCATATTAGCCATCTGACATAACTGCTGATTATGAGGTCTTAGTGAAAATCATCATACCATATTGTTCACAAAATAATTTTTTTTTTTTTTTTTTTAACAAATAGACTGAAAACACGGCGCATTTTTTTTATTTATTATGTATGTATATACTAATGTATGTACTTATGTATATTTATATGGATTCATTAAAATATTCCCAGTTTGCAAAGTAGTGAGGATGA
This sequence comes from Rhagoletis pomonella, assembly GCF_013731165.1. Taxonomy (NCBI): domain Eukaryota; kingdom Metazoa; phylum Arthropoda; class Insecta; order Diptera; family Tephritidae; genus Rhagoletis; species Rhagoletis pomonella. The sequence goes on from NW_023458560.1 coordinate 65,802,030, forward strand.
TAAAGGTCAGGATGTATATCCGAATTTTCACCATTACCTAGCGATAGACTTATGTAGCTCTTTCGAGCCCACTCTCCACTGAAACTAAACAGAAGGCTTTATTTCCTACGCCCATTGAAGTGCTGGCCATTCCCATATTAATTTTGTATACAAATTTGCATACCCAATGGAGTTTTAACAAACGGCTTACGGTAGAATGAAACGAACACAATGTGATTTTGGTATGAATTCTAGTATACACGTGTGGCGAGAGAGTTGAAATTAAAGCATTGTTAATAGCCGTATTTATGTAGTTAGCACATATGCCCTGGGCGGTACATACACCAACAACAAAATAATGGGAAATTAGAAGGAAATTTGTTTAGCACGAATTGGCTATGCATAAATCATTATCTCATTTAAGCGCGTAATTTGATGCAATTACCCGCAAGTATCGCCACCACTCATTTTCTATTAAGTGAATTACCTAAGTACGCATGTTTGTATATTAGTTTTATAAATTGGGCGTTGCTGCTAATTGATTAAATATGTATATTGGCGAACCTTCGAAATTTTGCCATCATCTCTAATCACATATTTGCCTATACCAAATCCCTTAACAGCCGGCTGTCAGTTTTCTGCGCAAATTACACGCATCGGTGGTTTACATGCATACTAAGTATAGCTATGTAAATTACATACATACATACATACATATATATATATATATTTACATACATCCATGCAAACATCCCACAAAGGCTTCAATCAATTCACTAAACAGCCAGTTACGTACGCAGTTAAGGCTGAAGACGACGACGACGACGCCGACGCTGAATTGAAGTCCTTGTGTGCTGTGTGCTGAGCACAAATTTCCCTTGAAAGTGCATTCAATTCACTTGGTTCATTTAAATGAATGTGATTAATGCTTAGATACTATTTAGTGATCTTTGAGCGGTTCTTTGCATTATATAAAAGTAAATTGAAGTGCTTCTTAAGAATGACACTTGGCTGTTAAGTTGACGCGTCAGGAAGCATGAAAAAGAGTTGAGCTTTGAATTTGAATTTTGAATTTCAGCATGAAAAGAGATTTGTGTGCATTGCAGCGGAAATGTGAAAAAGAATAGAAGAAGAAAGGAAACTGAATAAATTTTATGATTTTTTTGCATATTCATTTAAAGTGTAAGTATGTATATTCCTAAAAGTTTGATCGGTTAAATTTGGCCATGGTTGAGATGCTGATTTAGGTGCCTACTTTTTCGAGAAGTAGTAAAAGTTAATAAAATTGTAATTAAAATTTCAAAAAAGATTTTCAAAACTTTTTTTCTAAATGTTTAAAGCGATTTAAATTGGTGTGAATAAAAGATGCCATTTTTCCACTCAGTTAGTTATCCATTGCGAGAACGCTTTGTGAGTGGGTGCATGGAGGTGGCCATGAACGAAAGACACAAGATCACGCCTTAAGGAAAGAAAGAAAA
>NW_023458560.1:65813486-65826959 GCF_013731165.1 Rhagoletis pomonella
GAGGTATGGTTCCTTCGGCAAAGTTTCTTATTTTGATCCCTAGAATATGATTTTCACAGAGCAATGGGCGATTTTTTTGCCTCCCCACAAATCGACCCGGCCTAATGTATATATATGCCATATATGGCATTTTTATGAAGGTCATCAGATCTACAACGTTCTTTCTAGTTTCGAAATTGGCGTGTCAAATTAAAGAGCTCGTCCTGGAGAAGGGGCGCTATAACATGTTACTTTTTGAAGTTACAACTTTATCGGTACGGGGTAATTTGAAATTAGAGAAAACTGACCCATGAAATGTCTCTCCACTCAGAAACGGCTGAACTGTGACAATCATTGGAATATTTTTATTTCAGGGTTCCACCTGTTTAAAATGTTAAATTTAATTTTCGCGTTTTAACGCAATGCAGGTTCACTAGTAAAATAATAATACGGGTAATAGAGAAAGAAGAAGTTTCACTTCAGTCGCGCATGGGATCCATACACAACTTTTTTTTGTATTTTGAGTTGTTTCATTATAGCAGAGGACCATCGATATAAGCCCTTGAACAAAAATAATTTCAAATGCAACTTATGCATTCAGAAGCTCATTGATATCTTTTGCAGCAGATAAAGGATTCCATATACATACTTATTACTACTCTAAAACAACAAAGCTATAAATTTAATGTACAACGTATTATAAAATATTTGAACTAAGTAAGTACTTTTTAAAGGAGAGAATCTTTTAGTTTTTAATACACTTAAATCCATAAAATAAATACATATGAATTTCCATAAACGAATAAGTTCATGTAGGTGTAGAGCATTTACTTATATCTAAATGCATACATACACACATACGCATATAAGACTCTACCTATGTGAAGACGAGTGAAAGTGAGAGGATAAATTCCTGGTTAAAACAAAGAACAAATATATGAGTATGTTTAACAGTTTAGAACATGCATTTCATACTTATATTTGGACTATGACTGTGCAGAGGTTTAAATACTGGCATGTATTATATACATTAGGGTGGTCCAAAAAAATTTCTGTTTTTTATCTGTTATATACAAAAATTAATTATTTTATGTTTTCATAACCACATCACGCACGAACTGCTCAATTGATGTGTTTAATTCTTTTTTGCATTCCACTTCCAAGGTGGCAACCCCGTACAAAAATGTTTTTAAATCTCTTCAAACGCTTTTAGGTTTGAAGAAAAAACTTAATTATTTTATTGAGCTTTAAATAATTTCAAATTTTCAAATATCCGGCAACCCTATTTTGAAAAATGTTTACCATATGCTTATAGAAATAATCGAGTAAAATTAAAGAAAAAAAATTAAAACATAAAATAACTAATTTATATTATATAACAGATTGGATTATCGGTTATTAAAACACACTTAGTAAAATTTTTTAGTTAAATAAGCATCATAGTGTTATTTTTTTGAAGACTTCTGAAGGGAAACAGTCTTATTCTATCAAAAAATATTTATTTTTAACGATTTTATAGCAATTCTACGAAAAAAATGTATTTTTCCTATGTAAAGTACATGGGAAACATCAAATCGCCGGCGGCACGGGTAAATATTAACTGAAATTATAATAAAAAAAAAAATACGTGTCTCTTTATTTTTGATATTCTTAATTTCTGGGGGTGGCAGAAGGAAATATCAAAAAAGTTGATTTTTCTATGTATTTTTGGACCACCCTAATATATGTATATCATATGTATATTTCTAATTACAAATATGTATATGTATGTACAAAAGTTTAATTCATATCTTCCTGTGAGCTTTGGTTTACCACTTGCTAGTGGTTGTCTTAAATTTACAAGTATCCATACGCAAATATTCCTTTCATTTCCATTTCTAATACAGAAATATTGTATACTCAGTTTGTTTGTATGCCTGGCGTTGCTCATACGCTCCAAAAAGCCACTCATTTAATTCAGAAATATTCAGAAAGTATTAACGTATGTAAGTCCTAGAAGCTTAGAATTTTAATGCACTTCTATGACTATGGCTATGACTATGCTTGTGGTAATGCAGAGTTTTCACATGTACACACATACATGTGGAAATATATATATAATACACACGGAGGTTTGCCATTGCCTGCAGTTAAAGACCGGTATTAGAAACAAATTTTTTTGTTTATTTTTGTTAATTTTTCATGTTGGTCGGAAGCTAGGACCTGCAGAATGGTATCCCGCACTGCCAACCACCTAACCATTGCCACTACATAATTTTAATAAATTTCTTAATTTTATTTTTGACTGACAGCACGGGATTTGCTAATTGGAACTTGGCTTTTTCAAACTACCATTCCATAAATAAAATTATTATTTAAATATGAGCGCTTTTCAATTGTGAATAGGTGGCCCCAGAATGGGGAGGGAGCATTTGCAATTACGTTTAATGATATCTCTACTGAGTATATTTGAATACAAATAATGCAAGCTTGCTTTTATTTTCACCGCGGTATGCATATGGTATATTCTAGGGCGGTCCTTAAATGTTGGAAGCAAATTTTTATATCAGATTTCCTAAGCCTCAACCCCTACGTCGATGCTACTATAATCGAAGATATTACGTATAAATTTTGGCCCCGATTGAAGTCGATTAAGGCGTGACGCACAGGGGTTGAACTTCAGATTACCCTATGAAGACGTCATAACCGACTCCAATCGAGACCAAAAGGTATATGTGATATCTGTGACCGGATTGAGGAAGTCGAGACTGAAAAAATCGTTAATTTTTTAAGGACCACCCTAGTGTACTCATACATATTTAGCACATTTGTTCACTGCTGTGCAAACGCTCGTAAATGAATCATACCATCAAGTGTTCAATCAGTCAAAAAGGACAAAGTATTTGCTAACATGGAAGCTCATCGTCACACAAGCAAGGACATATTTATGCATACATATGTATATGTATGTATATACCTTAGCTACAAGCCGGTACATTTAAATGTTTGTATATTTTTCTAAGAACATACATATGTATGTTAGTATGAGTACAAATGTGTAAAATATATGCAAAAGTATTTATAAACAACGTATACCTAAATAGTGGTACATGTATACATACATACATACATACATATGTAAATCTACTTCCGCAATATTTCATACAACAACTCAATAACCTGTCTACCTGTTGGATAAGAATAACGTTACAAAAACAAACAAAAAATTTTCATCATTTCATTTCATTTCTCCCATTACAGCACTTTTGCTTATGATGTACATGCTTATGGCTTAAGACCTGTTTACATACATACATAAATACATACATAAATATATACATATGTGCTTACACATGTGCTCATATATCACAATTTAACACTTACACATTTATATTAGAATTAACCCACTGGGAAAATAGGTAAGCACCTTGCGAGGTAAGCCATGTTTTCTTTCAGTTTTTAGTACCAAAATTGTCATCATGGCCAATGTCATCTACTAGTAAAGGGCAAAATGAACACCTCCAAAGACACATTACGTTGTCAGTTGCAAAATAACGTGCAGCCGAAGTTATTTCCAAGCACCGAACTACTCCGAGCGACTGCTCTGCATTACTAGTAACTTGCTTTGTAAAGCGGCTCAGAAGTATGTCTGATACCAAATGTACATTCTAAATTCCTACTTACATAAGGCGGCCATGCCTTTGTAAAAGTAAGGGACGTTCGGCAGGGAAATGGTAATCACTGCCAGGTGAAGAGTAAGTTGCTAATAAGGTATTATTACGTGCTCCTAATTCCCACTGGGAAGAAGTTTACTTATTGTATATGTATGTTTGAGCGTGTATGTTTACGATGTAAAGTTTACATTGTCAATGCCACCATATTATCTACAATAATATCGATAATGATGTCATCTATAAATCGTACGTATGTATGTGTGTATTAGGACGCCTCTCCAAAAACTTCTGCTACAAGTGTAGACCAGTAAGTCCTTAACTGATTGAACTTTCCGCATAGCAACGTTAACCGTAACAATGCTGCAGTCAATTCCCTGCAAAAAGTTGGTCTAAGTTAAGTACTAGTACAGGACCACACTACCTTGTAACCAACACTAGTAACCAAAATTGTCCAAATATATGGAGAAAATATGGTTATATTAACATTGCGATTTCATTGACCACCTCTGGTCCAACGCTGCATAACATGGCACCACCTAGACAACTACTCCTTTTGGACCATGACACATTCGGCAACCGAATCATATTGCCGATCGGCCACGAAGAGCTGGTGTTCAACACATATATCAGTTTTTTACGTTTGAAGTGGTCGAGGTCAGCATAACAAGTTACTATTTAGTATGGCACCTGGACCTTTTGCTCATACATTAAAACTAAGACCCAGTGGACCACCTGGTCCTCAAATTTTTGCAGGGTTACTATCAGTCAGTGGGTTACTAAGAAATACCAATAATGTGGAGGTGCATTCTGGTCCGCAAAATGTCCAAAATTTAACGTAAAAATAACAAGTAAGAAAGTCTAAGTTCGGGCGGAGCCGAACATTAAATACCCGGCGCAAGTATTAAATATATGTTTTTTCACCCTTCCGAAGCCTTCCGCTAGATGGTAAGCCGAGGTGTATCAATTTTGAGTAAATTAGCGTCCTTCAATTTCGAAATATTGAAGTTTCAAGCATTTCTTAAATTTACCGTTATATGAGAATCGGCCGTTATTTTAGTCTGATTTCAATAATTTTCAACGTTTTGCTTGCTTACACGTGGCAAGTACAATAACCATACCGAGTTTGGTACAAATTGGTAGAACGGTTACCGATATACTTATATGTGATCATAAGTGGGCGGTGCCACGCCCATTTTCCAAAATTTTACCATAAACGTATTTCTTGGTAAAGAATTGTTGCAAGCATCAATTTTGAATAAATTAGCTTTAATATTTAATGATTTATCGAAGATTTTGTATTTCTCTAAATTACCGTTATATGGGATGTGGGCGTGGTTATTGTCCGATTTTAAAAAGTTTCGGCGGTTTTTTATGCTGTACCACCCTGCAAAAATCGCGACTACTCCATGCATGCATATAAAGAGTACTCCTGAAGGACCAAAGAGTACTCCAAAATTAACCACAACTCATATAAAAAATATGGTCCAATTAACATTGCGATGTCCTAGGGCAGGACCATATACTCCATCTCTGCATCACATCAGAGTAGCACAAAACTACTCCAACATACTCCAATGACATTGTTGTTATATTTTTTCGTTTGTACACGCTTTTGTCTTTAACTTCACATATGCTTTTTTTTGAAATTAATAAAACCAAAAACAAAAATTAAAAATTACATGTTGCCTCTGACGACATTCGAACCCGAAAATGCTGGGAGCTAAGAACTAACAGCGAGCATCTCTACATGTTCAGCTACAGCCAGACATGCAAATGTGCTTTCAAATGCTCAACTTCAATCACATTTCGTTAAAACACGAGCAGTGATCGGGTAACTATAAGCTGGTGCCGAGACACGAGTTGGTCCGCTACAGCATGACAGAGGAACACTTTTGTAAGTACTCCAATATACCACAAATAGACTACATGGTCCAACGATTTTTGCAGGGCAAGGCCAACAACTGTGCCAAGTTTGGAAGAAATTGGTGCAGCGGTTACCAAGATATACACATGTAACCATAAGTGGGCGTGGCTACGCCCATTTTCCAAAAATTTATAATATTCTTATTTTTCGTCTAAAACTTATTATAAATATCAATTTTGAGTGACTAATCTCCAGTAGTTACTAAAATATCGCAGTTTTCGTATTTCTGAAAATTACCGTTATATGGGAAGTAGGCGTGGTTATTGAGCGATTTTAAAAATTTTCGGCCATTTGGTATGTTATGCGAAGGCCAACAACTGCGCCAAGTTTGGAAGAAATTGGTGCAGCGGTTACCAAGATATACACATGTAACCATAAGTGGGCGTGGCTACGCCCATTTTCCAAAAATTTATAATATTCTTATTTTTCGTCTAAAAATTATTGTACATATAAATTTTGAGTGAATTATCTTCAGTAGTTACTAAAATATCGCAGTTTTCGTATTTATGGAAATTACCGTTATATGGGAAGTGGGCGTGGTTAAAGTCCGATTTCGCCCATTTTCAATACCAACCTACCTTGGATTAAGGGAAACCTACATACCAAATTTCGTTGGGATATCTCAATTTTTGCTCGAGTTATCGTGTACACGGACAGACGGACTTAATCGATTTCTTTTTTCATCCTGATCATTTATGTATACATTTGTCTATATCTATCTCGATTCGTTTTGGCTGTTACAAACAACCGTTATGTGAACAAAATTAATATACCCTTGTGCACAAGTGCGCTCGGGTATAAAAATAATGAGTTCTGAGTTGAGGTGAACCGATCTTTCAATTACCAAAGTCAAGCTAACCACTTAGTTGGCTATTTCGAAACTTGGACATTCTGCTACTCTCAGACCAGTGAACGCCGCCTAAGAAGTTTCATTTCAAAAAAAATTTCTACAAGCGGTCGCCCTCCCAAATTGTCATGTGTATTGCTGTTAATAAAATAATTAAATAACTTGCCATTCAGAGGTACAGACGTGAGATGGTAGGCCTCTGAATTTGTATGACAAATTCAACACACAATAAAAAATCACCTTGCTGTTAAGTATAAAAAAGTTGTTTAAGACATGGCTCGCTTCCCTCAACGAATTCACATGCATTTGTACATGTGAATATGTATCTACATATGTATATACAGTATCGATCATATCTATAGCACGCCATTTCAAAGTGATATTGTGTGCCACTTATGTTTATTTATTTATTTTTAAGAATTTTCAATTAAAATACAGTTCTTTCTCTAACAAACCCCATATAAACCCAAGTTTAACCATTTGTAGAAAACTTCAAAAAAGTGCAACAAATTTTCACCTAAGTTTCAAACTTTTTTCTCGGAAGTGTTAGAATTTTTTCGAGTACACAGTTTTTTAGCCACTGCAATTTTAGTCTGATAATGTGCAAATGTCAAGTGGCTACGATTTACCGTTAATTTTTTAGAATTTTTTTTGTCGCATTGGCTTCCATATAATGAATTAACTCAATTTATTTGTATATGGAAGAAATCCGCAACACCGTTGGCGAAAAAAATTCTAAAAAATCAACGGTAACTTTTAGCAACTTGAAACTTGCATATTATCAGACTAAAATTGGTTGGGCTATAAAACTGTGCATTCAGAAAAACTCAAACACTTCTGAGAAAAAAGTTTGAAATTTAGGTGAAAACTTGTTGCACTTTTTTGAAGTTTTCTACAAATTGTTAAACTTGTTTTTATATGGGGTTTGTTAGAGAAAGAACTGTATTTTATCGAAAATTCTCAAAAATACATAAATAAACATAAGTTGCACACAATATCACTTTGAAATGGCGTGCTATAGATATGACCGATACTGTATGTATGTAGGTATGTACATCTACAAAAGTTCATTTTCGATGGCTAAGTGAAGAATAACCAACTCTTAATTAATAAATACCTGCCATTTATTTTTATTGTTCACTTAAATACAAAGCCATTATGTAAAATTAATTGCAATTAGTAAGCCATAATTCATTAATCGTTCCATAATTGGCGCACATGTAGTTTGGTTTGATTGATTGCGGTACGGTTGAACTATTTCTTTCATTTTATTTTACAATGCTCGGCAATAAGTGAGTAAGAGCTCAAGCCAAGAACAGAAAATAAACGTCCTTTATATATATCTATTTTTTTGTATCAATTTTTTTATGGGAAAAAAACCTGTATCTTTAGATCATTGAAACATCAGAATATTATGATTTCTATATTTTATTCATTAATCATTTTGATGAAACATTACGTTCTCTGGTGGAGCGGAAGAGAAAGTTTTTCAACAGGCCCAAAAATGTCACATCAGGCGGACTCCTCGTTAACTATAAATATAAGCAAAACTTTCCGCAATCTCTAACTTCAGAGAGACTTTTTGACCTACCCATATTCCATTAGTAGATTCGAAGCCATTTTCGAAACTTATGAGATTGATCTGTGTGGCGTCTTCTTGAACGTTATGGCGTCTTTCGCTGCCTATGATTCTATTTCGAGGACAGTGATGCAAAGAGGTATAGACCATTCTACCACGGTTGGTTGGATCGACGATGTGCTTCGTGAACGCCAATCAACATTGGTGTGACCATTAGGGCCATAAGAGATTGCCCACAAACAGATGTCGGCAGCACTGTTGTGTAAAAAGCTGTTTCGACCATTTAGAAAAAGGAAAAATCCAAACCTGGGTTCGGTCACCCTTGGAGGAATAAGGCTTGATTACTCTAACTATTGTGCATCTACAACAAGATCGTCCGCCCGTGGTCTGTTTGTCGCTGGATAAATGAGAATATGCTCAATTACGGCCTTGGAGTAATTTATCTTTAGAATGGACTCTTCAAACAACAGCAGCCACGGAAAAGCTTAAAATTACACAATTTCTACTCAAAAAAAGCTTCATACGGGAATTCTCCCTGCCCTTGAACTAGAACTGTATCAGCTTACTCTCCAAATATGAAAATTATCTCGCTCATATACCCAAAATTGGTGGACCCGAGAGTCTACAGCATTAGAGAAGATTAGACTGCTATTTATGTAGAGGAGGGAACAGAACACTTGTTTGTATGTACATATATTTCCTGGATGGAAGAAAGCCATCTGCTGCAGTATACCTGCTCATTAGCGTGGGCCGAAAATCCCTTTTTTTAGAATTTTGATTGGTAATAGCAAAAATAAGGTTCATTATGCTCTAAAAAAAATCTGTATGGAATTTGGAATTTTTTGGTCAATATCCTAGGCTCGCCCAAGTTCATCAAAGTTCTATATGCTCAAAATATAAAAATTATTTATTAATTAATACATTTTTTTACTAAACAAAATTTTTAATACTTGAAGTTTGATGGACTTGGGCGGGCCTAGGAGATTGATCAAAAATTTTCACATTTCACACAGATTTTTTTTAGAGCTTAATGAACCATACCAATCAAAATTCTAAAAAAGCGGATTTTCGGCCCACGCTACTGCTCATACGCCATGGCACGTCTTGAGCGATCAGTATTTTAAAAGTGGCAAACCCTCGGAAAACGCATGTCAACTTAGCTAGTCCCTGAGTAGGAGTAGTTGAGGAATATTTCGGGACTGATTCAGGACCATTTCGGGATAGTTCATGACTATTTTAGGAGCGTTTCGGAATTGGTTTGTGATCATTTTGGGACTAGTAAGGGGCCATTCAAGTGTTGTGCGAGATCCTTTCGAGAAATTTTTCTGAACTATTGCGGAGGTGGTTATGAAAAAGTGGTTCAACACAATAAAATCAAACTTAATTAATGTTTAATTTCTAGCCTAACCTATTTATTTACGTACATAGTAACTGAATCTGCTAATTCTGTTCCAAGCCGCAATCAGACATCAAAATTTTCACAGTACTTGGTACACACACCTACATATTTTATTTCTGCTCCATTTGGCCCTTTTCTATGGTATTATTGGCATGTGCTAACGTCAACCCATTTGTGCCCGACGCAATCCTCTTATAGAGAGTATTTTGTATTATCGAGAGCCTCCTATGTGTCTAGGAAGCCACCTAAGGTTACCACTTTGTTTCCCGTGTACACTAGAATATATTTGCTTTTTGTACTAAAGCATAGAGGAAAGGATTAGTGATATCAGTATAAAGCTACGTAGTTAATTAGTACATTTACGAATTATTCTTATCTTCGGAGCACAAACACTTTTTAGTTAAAACAATTGCTAATAAATAAGGTAAAGAATGTCATGAAAATTCAAATATGTAAGGACATACATAGGTGCATAGCTGGTATTAAACTTGATTGTGCGGTGGCGTATACGTAACTTCGCAACATTGCCTTCCGCTTGAGTGCTGACTAATGTTTTTCGCAATCATAATGCATTCTTAATGCACGGCTCTTAAACACACAGCACTAGCTAAGGAACTTTTATGTATGTCCTTCGTCTGCACTTTAGCGAATTATACCAATGTGCGTCGTTATGTGCATAAAACCTCCTTATATATTATATGTACCTACGCTTGCATACATACGTATGTATGCACGCTTAAAAATAGTATTTACGAACATTTCAACTGGTTTAAAGTATTCACTGGCGCCACTCCTAGTAAAGTTGGGGGAAGTTTTATTTTAGTGTTTTTTTGTTTTGAACATTTCTATTGTTCGTTCGCGTTATTTATGTTGCGCTTATGTACATTTTGGGATTGCTAGTCGTGCTGCAACGCTTTGTTTTCATGTTAAGTGTATATGCTTATATGTAAATACAAGAAATTTCATTTGTTTTTATTGATAGTTTTCGGTTGTGTTGACATACATACATTTGCATATGCACATATACATACATATATGTATATTCTCTGCATTTTTTCCTTTGCTCATTTCACCAGCTGAACAAATATGTATGTATGTGTGTATGTTTACATTCACCATAACTATCCTGCGGGAAATGTATCGTAACTATAAGTTAACTTGAAGTTGATTAGGAGGGAACTAAAGGTCACTATTGTCTGTATGATTACTACTAACTATTTTTCTATGGTGATGGTCGCGAAATAATCAACTAACTTGGAACTAGCTACTTTTGGACATAAAATGTCAATAAGAAAAACAAAATATTTTTTTGTTTTTTTTTTTTTATTTATTTACTTTATTTTATTACATTTCATATTTGTTTACATATTCTGCTGTAGGTCGTCCCGTATTCAAATTCCGTAAGACAACTTCAAAATGATAATATGGAATTTCGAGCTTCCTTTTATTTGTCCTCAATTCGAAAAAGTATTTGTGAAGTGCAGAAAGAAAGTGTATTCAAATTAAAATTTGTATGAGGATATTTTAATAGAAACTTGTTTAAAGAAAACAATCTCCCACTTACGTCTGTATTACTTTTCAACTAGTTTCAAGTTAGCTTTTTGTAGCTAACTACAAGTTATATATCTACATATATGTATATATTATACGCGAAGGAATTTTTTGTTCAGGATAAAAGATCTGCACCGCTCGTTCGATTTTCCAAAATTAGGTGTCAAATTAAAAGGCTTGGACTGTATGTGCGATAAAGTGTTACTTTTTTAAAAAGAGTTGCCACCTTTTAAAAATTATATTCAGATTAATAGAAAAAAAACCCAGTGCGTGTAGTCCCTACGCGCGGAAGAAGTGAAACTTAATAGTGGAATTTCAGAAAGAAAGAAATGTGTGATATACGTACACATGTACATATTTTCTAATACACTAAATACATATTTATTTTAATTTTTTTAACGAGCTTTAATTTTTTATAACCAATTGCTAAGTTTAATTATTATTTTTGGCTGAGAAAACATGCATATCTACAATATTAACTAGTAGATTGTGGTAACTAAAGTAAGATATAAAAAGTTTTATTTCAATATTATTAATATTTCTAGAAAACCTGCATCAATGGTAATCGCTAATTTGGTTGTTGGAACATATCTACCAATAACCATTTCCAATGAAAAGTTTTCTTTCACAAATTTTGTCAGTTCATCATACATGTATTCGGCCAGCGAAAAGTTTACGTTGAAATCTCCTGCGAGAATTACAGGTCGATCATAACAGTCTACTTATTTTTATATTCATCTTCATCTTTATCATCATCTTCATCTTCATCTTCACCTTCATCTTCATCTTCATCTTCATCTTCATCTTCTAACTTAACTTTTTTAACTTTTTAAACAGGTGGTCACCGTCTTGAAGCACCTCAAAAATATTTTAATTGTGTTTCTTTAAGCCCTTTCATTTCACGCTTACTATATAGTATTTTATGCATAAGACTATTTTATAATTTAACTAAATTTGACTTGTGAAACAGGTGGCAACCCTCCTACATGTAGCTAAAAAGTACAGTTTATTCGAAACCATTTCTTTTGATACCCATATTGGGACAATTCATTTAACTTAATAAATAATTTGAATTTGGGTTTCGTATATATGGCAACCCTTTAAACACCTAAAACTATATTGCACATCTACAGATCAAGCTCTTTCATTTGACACCTCAGTTTTGAAAATCGAACGAACGATACAGATTTTATGACTTGGTGTTAATATTTAACGCAACCCTCTGCGGCAGAGAAATTTTGAATTCGTTTATCTAACATGTGGCAACTCCTTTCATGGAACTAAAGCTATGTTGCACAGCCGAAGGACAAGGCCTTTCATGTGACACCTCTTTTTTACAAATCGAACGAACGATACAGATTTTATGGCTTGGTGTTAAATATTTAACGCAACCCTCTGCGGCAGAGAAAATTTGAATTCGATTTTCTAACATGTGGCAACTCCTTTCATGGAACTAAAGATATATTGCACACCCCAAGCACAAGGCCTTTCATTTGACACCTCATTTTTAAAAATCGAACGAACGATACAGATTTTATGGCTTGGTGTTAAATATTTAACGCAACCATCTCCGAACTCGATTAAGAAGTTTCACTTCAAAAAAAAAAATCAATTATTACAAAATGGGTATCAACCGAAATGGTTTTGAAAAGCTTCGTTTCTTAGCTGAACTAAGGAGAGTTGCCACCTGTTTAAAAAATCATATTAGGTAAGAAAAATGTGTATCACCATATGGGTACCAAACGAAAGGGGTTTCAGAAAGTAGTAGTTTGAAAATAATTTGAAGAGGGTTGCCACCTGCTTGATATGTCGAATTTAGTTTACATATGCAAGTTACATGAAACATCAAAATATGGATGTCAAACGGAGGGGTGTTAAGAAATCTTTAGTTTGAACGCAAATAAATTTTTGAGGTGTTGAAAAAGGGTTGCCACCTGTTTAAAAAGTTAATTTCAAATTAATTAATAAGTTTAATGTATTACTAAAATATGGGTATCAATCGAGGGCGCTTTGAAAAACTTTTATTTCTTAACTGTACTTAGCGGGGTTGCCACATGTTTAAAAAATGAAATTCTACTAATTCATCAGTTAATTAAAATATGTATCGCAATGTCAGGCGAAGAAGAGTTAACAAGGATTAAGCTTGAAAATACTTTTGAAGAGGGCTGCCACCTGTTGAAAGGTCTAACTCAATTAAGTAATACAAGAAGTAAATGGAATATAAAAATACCGTAGTCAAACGAAAGAATGTTAAGAAATCTTTAGTTTGACCATTTGGAATGTTTGAAGAGGGTTGCCACGTGTTTAAAAAGATACATTCAAATTATTCATTTACTTAGGAGTGTTGCCATTTTTTGAAATTAAGTTTTGGACGTTTTCACGCCATGCGGGTTCACTAGTTTTATAGAAATCCCGCAAAAAATCTAACTACAAGCTGTGTTTAGGCGCGACTGCTAACACCAGGCGCCTAAATGCATGCTATGTACTGCTGCAAGTGCAAAAATTTCCTTCATTAAATTAATGAAATTTATGTACATGCAC
>NW_023458560.1:65826969-65842143 GCF_013731165.1 Rhagoletis pomonella
ATGCGGAGGTGGTAATAGTTGATTACCATTGGCCACAGTGCCTACCCTGCAAAAATCGTTGGATCATGTAGTCTATTTGTGGTAAATTGGAGTACTTACAAAAGTGTTCCTCTGTCATGCTGTAGCGGACCAACTCGTGTCTCTGCGCCAGCTTATTGTTTGTTATCCGATCACTGCTCGTGTTTTAATGAAATGTGATTGAAGTTGAGCGTTTGAAAGGCTGTAGCTGAACGTGTAGAGATGCTCGCTGTTAGTTCTTAGCTCCCAGCATGTTCGGGTTCGAATGCTGTCAGAGGCAACATGTAATTTTTAATTTTTGTCTTGGTTTTTATTAATTTCGAAAAAGCATTTGAGAAGTGAAGAACAAAAGCGTGTACAAACGAAAAAATATAACAACAATGCCATTTTTAATATGTTGGAGTAGTTTTGTGCTACTCTGATGTAATGCAGGGATGGAGTATATGGTCCTGCCCTAGGACATCGCAATGTTAATTGGACCATATTTTTAATATGAATTGTGGTTAATTTTGGAGTTCTCCTTGGTCCTTAGGGAGTACTCTTTACACGCATGCATGGAGTAGTCGGGATTTTTGCAGGGTACCCATTACTTTTTGGTCCAATAAATATTTTTTTTATATACATACATGCAAACATACTGGTCTCCCCTCTCGCTGAGTTATTCAAGCTGGTTATTTTTTATCAATTCATAATTTTTTTCTGCAGGGTATGCTCTAGTATGCGTTCGCATGTTGGTATGTAAATCACTCATGCATACAAGGAATTCGCTTACTCACCAAAGGCCACCAATCCTACACCACACACACCGCACTCACCATGGGCGAGCGACCCACCATCATCATCACTAACTAACAAGAATGCCATTGCATTTAAATTACGAGTCCCTCCTTCACAGCTGTTAGTGTTTTGCTGCTGCTGCTGCTCTGGTTGTTGTTATTTCTGCCGCTGTGTGGTCGCTTGCGTTTGCATTAACGCTTTTGTGGTTCTGTTGTTATTTGCTTTAGGTATTTAGCTTTTTGTTGCTTATGGGCGTGCAAATGTTTGTGGCTGTTTTTATTGCACAAATGCTGATGTAAAGATAAATATGTACAAATTAATTTTTACTCTTTATGTACAAATGTACTTCTG
Organism: Rhagoletis pomonella; assembly: GCF_013731165.1. Taxonomy (NCBI): domain Eukaryota; kingdom Metazoa; phylum Arthropoda; class Insecta; order Diptera; family Tephritidae; genus Rhagoletis; species Rhagoletis pomonella. The sequence goes on from NW_023458560.1 coordinate 65,828,116, forward strand.
TACTTGCATGCATATGTATGTATGTATGTATATGCATACGAACATATCTGAAAAAATGTATGTATGTATGTATGTTTCTACACAGTTCAATAACCACCCTGCAGCGGGTTCGGAGACAATTGTCGCTTTCGTACTAGTTACATTACTAGTTCCAATATCATATTATGCTCCAGGTAGTAATAAATCGAGCTATTGGCTACATGTTGCTCCTTCTAAAGATTATTGGACGTTTTAATATGATAATGCTCCCTTATTACATAAATGAATTTGTTATTTGTCATTTAAATACAAATAAATAATTTTGAATACTTATTCATGTTCTCTTTCGCATATTCGCAGTGAGATAGCCAGTGTGACCACCACGCAAATATCGGACTGAAAAGTACCAAAATAAAGCAATACATGACTACTCCTTTTCTACATAACTACTACTTTTTAAATTTTTTGGGTTTATATATATCAACGGTAGGCAAACGCGGCTCTTAGAGCCAAACGCGGCTCTTTGAGCCAAACGCGGCCCTTTGCTTAGCAAAGTGCGGCTCTTTGTACTTTCTCTTTGCTTAGAACATTTTGGCTCTTTTTACTTTTTAAAATACATCTTTCTTTGCTGGACATTCTTTTCCATTGTGTTGTTTTTTTATGTTAATCCTTTTATATATTCATATGCAAATTGATTATTAGAGCCCAATTCTGTATCGGTGACAAACAACTTTTTACTGACAAATTTTAACTTTTTCATGTATTTTTCCGTAAAAAACACTGTGAAAAGAATTTGTCACTGATACAGAATAAAGCCGTTAATGTTCTTTACCGATATGATGGCACATTTGCAAAACTTGAATTTGTCTCTACAAGGAGAGAATAAAAATATTTTTGACTAGGTCTTTTTATTCATGATTTAAAAAGTATAATTTCATCATTTTCCATGGCTTGAAAAAATATTGCACATGATTTAAAAGTAGATTTTGAAAAAAGATTTGCCGATTTGAAATTATTTAAATGTACGTTTGCATACTTTATAAACCCTTTTTATGTAAAAGTAGGTTCACATATAAATATTATCTCAATCAAAGCTCGTTTTTAATCACCCCGTTTACACAGATTATTAGCCGTCAAATTTGTTGTGCTTGTTATTCTCACATCTCATGGAAATCTTATGTTTCTTCTCTGTGCCACCGTGATCTCTTTTTTCTGCTATATTAAGCATTTGAAATATATTTTAACTTTATATTTTATTAAAAATACCTTTACAAACCTCGTTTCCTTTTTTTTGAAATTTGTATAAGCTTTGAAACTTTTATTTATGTGGTATCTGATATAGATCGACCCATATTTTAAATGGAAACTATTAACAATAAATAAATAAAGATAAGTATCCAACAGCATCATTTGAATTTTGCTGCTATTATTTTGAACGCCACTTTATATATATACATATATATATATATTAGTATTATACTATTATTATTATTTTAATTAAGGAATTTATAAATTTGAATACACTAATAGCATACTATCATTAAAAAGTACAAATTTAGTACACTGATGCAAAACGGTCACCCTGGAGAAAGGGGAATAAAATGGAAAGATGAAACATGAAGCAAGACCAATAACAAGAAAATCAAAGTTTGCCATGAAACTAAGGCTTTCTGCTCATTGGTCGTCCAATCATAGTTGAGTCATAGTTATCGTCATGAAGCAACGATTGCATGACGATTACACTTCTGCACACTTGGTCGTGATATTTCAATTCATTTGGCGCCTAAAAATTCACTTGGAGCTGGTATTTTCTGTTTTTTTTGGTTGATATTTTCGCGAAATATTTACAAAAACCTGCAATTTTTTAAATATAGACTGTGCTGCAACATTTCTAGACGTAATTTTCCAGTAATATCTCTTCTTTTCTTTTCCTGGAATGTGTTTTGTGTATGCACACAGAGACTTAATACAATTTCGTCATATTTTATAGTTAAAACGCTCATATTTATTAAATTTTAATGCAATTATCCACTTTTTAATAATTTCCACAGATTTTATGCAAAAAAATACTAATTTTTATACAATTTTAATGCAAATATTAACTTTTTCACTAATTTTCCCCCATAAAATGTAAACAAACAATGCGTGCACAACGATTAGCAAACGACAGTGCCGTACTTATCCGTTTCTGCATCTTCTACGATTTGCCGATAACTAGCCGATAACGACAAGTGTGCAGATCTCCTTTGAAATGCATGTGCTCGGCTCAAAATTTCAGGGCGAGACGATAACGCAACTATGATTGGACGACAAGTGTGCAGATAGCCTAACGGGAAATGCTGCTGCGCCGAACGTCGATTTTCGTTTGTTTTGCTCAAATTAGAAGTTTTCGCGACGTAATAAGCTGCACATTTGTTAATAAAAGCATTTGCTATTAAAAATTAAAGTAATTGAAAGCTAAAGAGTGCAGGTAAATCAATTAAAAAATTAACGTTTAAGGAAAAGTGATTGCTGTACTAAAAAAGGAGTTTGAATAAAAATCCGTAATTGCATGCAAATTAAAGTGTTTGAAAAATCAAAAACAAATAACATAAATAAAATATAAAAGTGCAATTATGAGCAATAGTGGCAAAAGGCAATTGAGACGTGCGATCAAAAATGAAAAAGTTAAATATCTTGAAAAATTTTGTGAAATTGAAAAAATAGTGAGAAATGGGGGCTTGGAAGACAGAGCAGGTACGAGTGATAGCGGTGCGCAAAGTCCTCTGCAGATGCTGAATACCCATGAAGTTGAAAATGTTTGGCGATTTGTCGAGGAAGAGCCCCTTAGCATAAACGAAAAACTAAGGAATTGGTTTTTAAATTATAGACCCAGTAGGGAATGTGTCCGTAGTTTGGTAAATATATTAAGGGAAGAGGGATTAAACGTCCAAAATATTGGTGATATCGCTCCTAAAACGAAGCCGAATATTTTAAAACTGGCAGGCGGCGCATATTTGCATATGGGTATTTCTAACCAAGTAAAAAAATTAGCACATTCAATTGAACATTGCAAGAAATTGACCATTGACATTAACGTCGATGGTGTCCCTTTGTTCAAGAGCTCTAAAGCTCAATTGTGGCCAATTTTAATTAGGATTAACAATATCAAAAATTGTCCAATATTTCCCGTGGGTGTTTTTCTCGGCTACAGTAAGCCCAGTAGCTGTGATGAGTTTCTGAAACCCTTTGTATCTGAACTGGGTTCACTGCTGGAGTCAGGATTTCCATGTAAAAAAACCTTCATTGAAATTGCCGTAAGGGCTATAGTTTGCGATGCTCCGGCGCGAGCATTCATAAGTGGCACCCCCGGCCATACTTCTAGTCACGGGTGCTCAAAGTGTACACAGGTAGGTAGAAAAATAGACAGAGTGCTTACTTATAGCTCAGAATCAGGTACACTTATCTCGAATAATGATTTCTTACAAAGAAAACATCCGAACCCGGAAATCTCCATTCGAACAAATTAATGTTTTAGTGATCAAACAAATCCCTCTCGATTGCATGCACCTCATTGACTTGGACGTTACTAGGAAATTTTTAGTTCGCCTAGTTAACAAAAAGATAAAATTCAAAGTGAATTCGCATCAGTTGAAAAATATTTCCCACCGGTTATTGCCATTACGAGGTAATATTCCTAAGGAGTTTATACGCAAGCCCAGAAGTTTGGATGACATTAATTATTGGAAGGCTACAGAGTTTCGACTGTTTGCTTTGTATACAGGCGTCAGCGTGTTAAAAAACAATGTGCACGAGGATGTGTATTATTGTTTTTTATTGCTTCATTGCGCATACAGACTAATGTGTAGTCCAAAGCAGGTCCTTTCAAATCTAGACAATGCACAGTCAATGCTCAACTTATTTGTGAAAAATTTTGCCATAATTTTTGGTGAAAACAGCTTATCGTACAATGTTCATAATTTGTTGCATTTAAAGCAAACGATAGAGTATGTCGGAAATCCTACGGAGAATTCGGCATATGCATTTGAGAACTATCTGCAAACTCTCAAAAAAAGTGTTAAGAAGCCAAGGCAAATTCTAAAACAAATTTATAACAAAGTGGAGCAAGATAGTTTAGATGTAGCATACCCAGCAGATGGATTTCATGTTATAGGCCGGTTTCCGTCCTACATTTTCCATGGCTACATTTTAAGCCACAAGAAAAATTATAACATATGTTATGTTAAAGATTACAACCCTGTGTACATAGTTTCAGTTATCGAAGGGTGCGGCATTCTTGGGCGTAGATTTTTGAAACTTAGTAGCTTTTACGTTGAACCAATAAATTCAATTACTTTAGGTATATATTTAACTGATACAGAGAACTTAGGAGAAGACGAAACATTTCCTTTTGAACATTTGAGAAGCAAAGCCATTGGAATCATACATGGTGAACAACTTCTAATTATGCCAATGCTGCATAGCTGCCACTAATTGCAAATTAAACACATGCTTATAAATAAACACTTACCTTAATAACTTTTTTATGATTTAACTAATTAACAACATGATTTAAAAAAATATATAAAAATAATAAATACAAACACACATACATACTTATTAATGAAGTATATCCATCTGGTCAGAGTACACATAATTTTACAATATACTCATGTACAAATCCAAGATGAGCGATCCATCCAAAAAGAAAAGTATATATAAAAGTAATACCGATTTTCAAGGTAAGTAGATGTGGAATGGTTTGAACAAATCCAGTATTTTTTATTGTATCTTATTAAGTGACCATCACTGTATCGTATTTTAAAAATAATTTAAAGTATTTCTAACTCCACAGGCGTGCGATTTGCTTGCGGGAGTTTGGAACCCAAAATTGATAACCTCGAAACTGAACTTAAAGTATTGCAGGGTATGATTATATTTATAATTGTTTTTCATAATTTGCATAGATCAGTAAATATAAAATATATTTTTGCGTATCTTTTAGATCAACTAAAATATGTTTTGGAGGTTCTGGCGCAACAAACGGTTTTATTAAAAAACATGACGCGCCAACATATTAACGATCAAACAGTTGCTGATAAATTCCCAATAACTAGCGAGGAGCAGCTTTTAAAAATTAACGACGAAATTACTTCGGAAAATAAGCTTGCCTATATACGTATTCGTTATAATTTTAATAACAATTAAATGGAGTTGTATTATGCAAAATTGACCGTTTAATGATTAAATACTATTATTTGCACATTTTTAATTATTAATAATTAATTACTTTCAAAAAAGAAAATTAATTAATTAATTAGCTAATTTTAATAACATGATTATTTCTGTGGTCATAAGCAATAATCGTCTAAGTCGAAAAACCTGGATTCGAGAAAAAACGCTTTAACGATTTGGATTGTAATGTTAACCTTATGGGGAAACCAAAATATTTTCGTCTATAACCTTTTAAAAAGCCTAGCTAACGAGATGGGAGTTTCACATACATATGGAATAGTAGTTGCAGAAAACGATAGTATATATAACTCAATTCATTCCTAAGTCGACTTAGGCGGTTATTGCTTATGACCACAGATTTTATTATTTTTGATTATTTTCAATTAAATTTGAATTTTTTTAATTACATGATTAATATCTGTGTTCGTATGGAAAAGTAGCTTATGTCTAAAGGCTGGCTTTAGTATAAATCGGCATTCGCAGCATACGATTGCGAATAACTCACTGGCGCTGAACCGTTGAACAACTTTTGGCAAATAAACGTGCAAGAAATAGTTCCGATACTAGCAAGTCAATATTCTTACCAAGTTTCATCAAAAAATTCTTTGCCGTTTAAAGAATAAAGGGAATGCCGCATTATACTAAAGCCAGCCTTTCGACATAAGCTACTTTTCCATACGAACACAGATATAATTATTTTCAATTATTTTTGGTTTTTGTTTTCAATTTTATTATTTATTTCAACGTGTGAATAATACATTGCAACGCAGTTAATGTACATATGATGAGAATCAATACAGTAATGTAAGATAAATGCACAAGGAGAATAACAAAAACGCGGTCAATATGCATACCTATGTCTATTTGTAAGATCTGTTCCTATGTGTCCTCTTCTTCTTCTTTCTGAAAGTATTAATCAAGGCAAATTCATATAAGACAGTGTTGATAGAACAGCTGCTTTAATTCGCCTCGGTACACATATGTAAAAACTTCTTATGTGTTAGTGTAGTTTTTGTTTTCGTACTACCGCTACCACCTTATATGAATTCGCCTTGATATTAGTGAATAGCAAAGACAGTTGACAATGTTTATAAGAATTCATTTCTTACTTGTAAACTACAGTACAAGTATTTACTCGTACAGTGAATTTGGTCTTAGTTATTTAATACTAACTTATAAAGATTTGCCTACCAAACACAGCTTTATCTATTTGGAAAAATAATTAAAAATAATCAAATAATTAAAAACAATCAAATATTTAAAAATAATCAAAAAATTAATGGCAATTAGTCATGATTATTTTTGATTATTTTTAATTATAATTAATTATTAATTGCTACAAGAAAATTAAAGTAATCATTAAAATTAAAAAATGCGAAAAAATAATGATTTACTAATTAATTTAACAGCTCTGAATCCATTTAACTTTAGTATAAAACAGTACAAGTTTGAAGAGGCTAAAAATTCTATATTTTTATAAAAAAAAATCACGAGACCAATTTAATGATAAATACATATTGTGAATATCGAAAAAATACCACTGTTCAATTTCAACTGTCTCACTGTGCGTATTATTCTTTTTTCTCGAGTTTGGGATTATATGAGATATAATTGTTAATAAAATTTGACCGAAGATATAAATGTGTACAATATTTTCCAATCCAACAGGTTGTAGCTATGAAAAGCCTCCTTCAAAATGGTGGAGTAGTAAAAAACCTTAAAAATATTTTGAGCACAGCCATTACTGCAGACTACAACTTATATGGAATACATGGCAAGAAGAGCCTTAAAGACGTCTCAAATTTTTATGCTGCTCTGAAGGGTTAGTAATCAATAAGCACCATTTTGTATAATTCATAACGACTCTTTATTCTATGTAGCATCTATTGTGGCCCCAGCAGGAAAAAGTGTGGAAGATCAGCTGCGTCACGCCATTCAAAATCAAAAAAAAAAGATACTTCAAGTCCTTAGCAACAGCCAAGAGCGATTAGTGTTTCTAATATTTTTATGCAGTTTTATTGGGTTTTTGTTTTGATAGTGCATTTTGAATTCCCGGCACATAATTTAATATCCAAGTTAATTTAATATTTCGATTATAAAAATATTGTTATCAGCGGTTCGCGTTTGAAAGGAAATCAAAAATATGTAAAATATGTAATGTAATATTTTAATATCACAAAGGTACTTCAAGTGCTTATCATTAGCGAAGACCGATTAGTGTTTGTAATACTTTTTTACAACTTCATTAACTGATTTTTTTATAGTGCATTTTGAATTCCCGGCACATAATTTAATATCCAAGTTAATTTAAAATTTCGATTATAAAAATATTGTTATCAGCGGTTCGCATTTGAAAGGAAATCAAAAATCCATGTTACTCAAAGTTTCAAACTCTGTAACAAAGTTACAATTTGAATAATAACGCATGTATTTCATATTAAAAAAAATGAGCAACATCGTCAGCAAAACGAAATTATAAAAATTAACGAGAATTTGTAGGAACTTAAAACTTGCATGTTTTCAAACTAAAACTGCATACCCCAAAATTTTTTAAGAAATTCTTAATAAAAAGTTTGAAATTTCAATGAATATTTGACGAATTTTTGTAAATTTGTCACGAAGTTTGAAATTTTTGAGTTATATGGATTTTGTTGTACTAGGAACTATATTAAAAAAAAAATCAATGAAATTTAAAAAAATTACTGTAGGATTTCCACTGACACCCACTGTAATCATTTTCCGTTCATTTTTAAAATGTTCTGGTTTGAATACAATGGTTTTTGCTTCTCCTGTAAATTAATATATTGTAGAAATATCGACTTTTTATTAATTTTATTTAATAAACACAAGGAAAAAGCAATTCATTTTTTTACCTGGTACAATAAATGCTGGCACTGGTACCAGCATGATGGTTCTTTTACTGGTTATGTGTTACTACTACCAATACTAGGGAAAAGTTAATAAGCGGGAGTCAATTATCATCCCTAGCACACTAGTTTCGGTACTGGAACCAGGATGGTGGTCCTTTTACTGGTTACAAGTTACCACTACTAATACTAGGGTAAAGTTACTAAGCAGGAGTCAATTATAATCCCTAGCACACTAGTTTGTGTACTAGTACCAGGTTACGCAGCGAGATACAAAACGTGGTTCGGTTGAAGACTACATGTTACTACTACTAGTACTAGGGCAAAGTTACGCAGCGGGAGTCAATTGTCACCTCCTAGGACAACTCCATGTTAAATGCGACAGTAGAAAGCATGGCTGGTAGATTTGCGAGGTACCGGTATTCGACTCACGAAAACTGGTGAATTCACTAGTTCTGTACTAGTATTTCCACTGCAGGGCATAAATGCTAACTATTTATACTCGTAGTTGCCTGAGTTTCTGGTGACCAGCGTCAGTATGCTCGTTTCTCTTTTGATTGATATCAGCTGGGAGATGATGGATTATTTCAAAACAGACCTAATGTTACCTAAGATTACTTTTGGGAAATTAAACTTCAGCCATGCATACGAATTCTTTTCTTGTAGTGGAAATAAACATACGTAAATAAGTACTTTAAGGTTTGCCTGAAGAACGTTTTAAGCATTGAAATATGTGACACGTAAAGTTAAAAAGGACCTACGCTCAGAAAAAAAGATTTCAAGAAAAACTGCTTTGAAGTTTACCAAGTTGATTTTGATGCTTCTGAACGTTTTAATGAATACAGTGGAAAAAATTTAAAATTTGTTCGGATTCATGTGGATCCGCCATTTTGAATTTTGAAAAACTAACATCGGATTCGTAATCAGCGACTCCGAAAAACCCCAAGTAACGAGTTTCAAGCGAATTTGATTAATTTCAGAATAGTTTGTCAGATTTGATTTTTTTGTACTTTTTTCGTGAAAGTACCTAACTTTGAAGTGAAATTGTGAAAAAACTAAAGCTGCAGTTTGTTGCATTGGAAGGAGCGGCCCGTTTACTATAACAGTCGATGAAAAAGTTAAAAAAATTTGAAAAAATTTCAAAACAGAGAATGGGCCGATTGGGAACATTTTATTTTTTATTTTTTTCATTTAAAAAACTCTTGGAATACAATATCGAAAAAAGCCCAATCAAAACCTTATTTCTAAAAATTTTCAAATTTTTAATATAAGTAAAATCTGGAGTTCCAAAGCACACGTACAGATCGATTTTCTCGAAAATTTTTCTGAAAAACTTTCACTCATTCCACAACCTTTAATCCTAATCCAATAATGAGTTAACAATGAGATCTATTTTGTGCATTGAGTTTTTCATTAATTTAAAAATTTAGAAAAATATTTTAAAAAATCGATCAATACGTTTTTTTGGAAATCTACATTTTATACACAAATGAAAAAGTTTTATAGACATTATATCGATGGCTGAGTGGAAGATCGACCTATCTCGGCAGCCAGTTCGAAAACGCTCTATCTCAAAAAACTTTTCAAGAACGCCCTATTTCAGAACTCGTTTCAAAAATGCCATATCTCAGCTGTCGATTCAAAAACGCCCTTTATCAGCATATTTTCAATACATTTTGAAGTGAGATAGGGCGTTTTTGAACCGAATTTTGAGATAGGGTGTTTTTCAATTAAATTCTGAAGTAGGGCGTTCTTGAAAAGCTTTTTGAGATAGAGCGTTTTCGAATTGGCTGCCGAGATAGGTCGATCTTCCACTCAGCCATCGATATAGAAATAGGGTTTTTTGTTTTACATTCCTAAAATTAAATTGGGCTATTTTTCGCTAAGTTATGGGCATTTAAAAGGAACGTTTTATTCAAAAAAAAACGGCTCTCTCAATTATAGTACTAATTGAGACAGGCCTCCCTGACATAAAAAATTAGGAATGAACTCGGAATTGGGCTAGAATACCCCATATATACACATATATCCCCTTATTTCAGATATGGAAGTTTACAGAAGAGTGTTTCAGTGAAACTAAATATTTTATTACCCAAGATTGCTCTTCATTTAAAACTTTTGAAAAGTTTTTGTTTATAGTAATCGTATTAATTCTACTTCTGCTACCCTGCAAGCAGCAACTTGTTACAGATTTTTAGTTTGTCTATAGAAAATACAATAGTTTAGACGTAACTCAAACGTACCGAATCTATTCGAAGCAATATGATTTAAGCTAGACCCATGGTTTCTTCGGCAAATTTGCTTCTGTGCTATACGCGCATAGTCGAAAATATCTCCCATATAAATTGACCCGCCCTAATATATGTCTAGTATATGCGCCTATCCATCCATACATCGGAAACTTGGAAGCTATTATTTAAAAAAAAAAAATATCTACGAAACACTTAAATTTAAACTAAAAGCATAACACCGCACTACTTAATACTTATTTGAAATATTAAATAAAAGCAAATTCTTAATTGATTTTTCTTGATTTTGTATTTCGTTTCCTTCGATTAATAAAATTGTAGTGATTTATCCATGTATAAAGCACTGCATTGTATGATTTAGAATTCTTTCTGGAGCATTCTACTGATCAAGTTTTTTTTTTATTATGTTTTTATTACTAAGTACTTTTTTGTCTTTCTAATAACTTAAAGTAAAATAATTGCTAAAATTTTTTAGGGATAGGTAGGGAACATTGATGTTTTTCCATTAAAAATAACCAAATTGATTAAACTTTGTCATGCTCTCTAGCGGAGGGATTGAGTAAAATAAACATTAACTATTAATTTATAGTTCCAAAAAATTTAACCAAAGACGATAAAAAAAGAAATTTGGGTAGGGATTAATAACTAAAATTAAAAATACGGAGGATTGAAATCTATTTTAGAGCTATGTTTCCATGGACTTTTTTCGGTTATAGTTTTGAGAACAAATTGACACGCCCTAATGTTCATACATTCATGTGTTTGAAATAAACAGGATGCGTACATATAGTCTATTAAAAATGTGTGGTAATAGCCCCGTGTTTGCACTGATTTTGTATGAGAAAAACTCTCTGAAAATACTTTTCCGTTAACTAAAATGCACATACATACTTATGTACTTTTGTATATGCATGTATAGTGAATGTATAAGAGTTAGTATTTTCTTCATGTTTTTCAGAGAGGAGAGTTTCAAAGCTGGCTATGACTAGCAGACAGTATTTACTTATGTACATATGTATGTATGCATGTGTGATGGTATGGTCTCATGATAAATCCCCATTAAACTTTGCGTGTTTCCAGATGGCAGCCAATTCATGTGCACAAGACAAGGTGGCACACACGTGCCAAGTTAACTATTGTGAAGTTAAATCCGCAGTTATATTTAGAAATATTTTCGGTGATTACCTATACAATGCTAAAAAACGTGTGAACGTAATTAGTAGAACATACATATTTGTATTTTATGAGAATAACTTAAATACATAAACGATAAAGGTCGGATATAAGTACATACATAGTTTTTTACGTGATCAAGAATCTACTATATTTGGCCTAAAAATATGTCTGTACTTATACAAATTTTTAAATCAGAACTATTCTTAAATGTTGGACTCAATTCTCAGATTTAATCAGTATACAAATTTAGTCTTAAGTTAAGTTAACATCTCCTTTTTTGTTCGACAATCTGATAAGGTCTAACTGGATACTTACTTTTATTGAGCAAATGAGACTTCATTCAACTGATCACTTTTCGTGGTACAAATGTTACTGTGATTGGCATACACGACAACCCCGTTTACCCTTTGTGCCTTGAAAAGGATGACACGGCGGATAATATTCTGTGCAAGTATTGTGTATGCGACTTTTGTTTGTGTTAGTTCGTACAAACAAAAAAAAAACAAACCTACCAAGGTTGGACTCATGAGCGTAGTTGCTGAATTTCTCACATCCTCACAGCCTCAACGTATGGCGGATCGCTTAAGTCATCGCGAAAATTAAAATGATTAGAAATGTGTTGAAAATAATTTGTTGATGGTTTTCTAACCGTTCAAAGCTGTCTACGCTATCAAATGCATTGACCTGGCGAAGCCACAGAGTCAGATAAGTCGGCTCGGTTTTGAGGATGATGATACGTCAAATGGCTTGCTATGAGGGTGTCTCGCCTTAGATTGACAGTATATATCTTTAACATTCATTAGGCAATCTTAGGATTTTGAGCATTGTGAGCTAGGAACACTTCTTGCAGATACAAAAGATCTATCAGCTCGCGGTGTCCTTGCTCTGTGACTGCCAATTTTATCTCACTAACGAACTAATTACATTTATTCATTAGGGCGTGTCAATTTGTATTGGAGATTTTTCCGACTATTCGCATAAAGCACAGATGGATTCTACGTGTAATCCTTAGCAAATTTGGCGTAGAAACCATGGTTCAAAAATTTACACATTTTCTTCCAAACCAATTTTCGCAATTTGGCAAACTCAAAATTGATTTTAGACCCATGATTTCTTCGGAAAATTTGCTAAGGGTTACACGTTTTGCTATACGCGCTTAGTCAAAAAAATTGGCCCGCACTACTATTCATATATAAAAATACATTTGTCTATATATTAAACCGCACCATTAGATAAGCCGTACCCCCCTGAGTCTAAAGTCATTTTTGCAAGGCAATTAGGAAAACATTCTTTTGTCGAACGTAGGGGTTGCCATTTTACTTGTTTCATCATCGCCGAACGTAGCGGTCGCATTTTTACACTTTTTGTCATATCTTCGGCATTAACTGTCGGATCTTAAAGTATGATTTATCGATGTTCTTTTGTTTGAAGAGACAAGTTTTTTTTGTTCCAAAGATCATTGACCTCAAGTACGCCGTCCTTGTACTTACCGACCAGATTTCGGTTCTTATCACTCTATCGTACCACCCTAATGTCAGTAAATTAAAGGTCACCAAAAATCCTAAAATTTTTGCTAAGGAAGTATTTCGATTATTATAGTGAAACCATAAAAAAAAATATTGCCGAATAGAGGTGCTTACGAAATATGTAAAAAGGCGAAGCCAAGGTTTGGTAAAAAAAAAAATCTCAGTGGTTAGCGCTTCTGACTTTGCACATCGATGACGCGGGCTTGATCCCTGCTGAAAGTCTAGAAAAAAGAAGTCTGATGAGGAGTTGTGGTGATTTCCGAAATAGCTGCTATAACTTCCACCGCTTAAGCATTGTTGTTTTTTTCCATTTTTCCTAACACACAAATCGTGGTACAAATCTCAATAAAACCACAGTATACAGTAAACCAGCCTTTGACAATATGCTTATTTGAAAATTAATGCATGAAATATTGTGCATGTGTAGGATTTTTTTGTCATTAACCCATAGGCAACGGCTGGTGCAAAAGTACCGACAAATGTTTGTTGATATATTCGAAATGTAAATTTAAACAGCAAAATTCATAAAAAACATAATAATAAAACAAAATTATTGTTAATTACTACATGGGAGGTGGGCGTAGTTATTGACAGATTTCGCCAAAATTTAATTCTAACCTAAACTATACCAAAGGCAACTTCGGCAACGACTTTCGTTAAAATATCTCAATTTTGTTCGAGTTAGCGTATTTACAAACAGACACGGCTGAACCAATTCTTCTCGTCATCGATGATCGATGTGACCATTTTCCAAAGTCAGCCCTTATTCATTCAATTATTCACTCAAAGTTGTGTCCGGAACGCGGTATGACTTATGTAGGAACTACATCCGGTCACAATCGCTAACGCTTCACTCCTGATTTTCTTGGAATTTTATTTTTCCCGTTATTTTATTTTATGTGACTTTAAAATATTTTTCACTATAAGAAAATATTAAATTTGATTTCATTTGGGTTAACGAAAACGACAACTGTAAAAAAATATCAACCAATACATTCAAACAAATTGTCAAATAAG
>NW_023458560.1:65862143-65913900 GCF_013731165.1 Rhagoletis pomonella
TTACTTTAAGTTATTTTTAAAAACATTTACTGAAATGCTTGTTGGGTAGTAAATATTTATATTATTCTCCCTCAAAGAATTTATCATTAATACTACATTAATAATACATATGTTGTAGTTATTTTTGTAACCATTTTTTATGCTTAGTACATATTTAGTATCATTAATTTATCATAAATGTTTTCGTTATTAATTTCGTTACATTGTAGAAAAAAGGAAGCAAAGATAAGGTAAGAGCCGAGCTAACAACACCTACAAACATATATAGATTTTCTCCCACCGTGTGTAGATAGTAATCGTAACTGAAATCCCTCAATTTTCCCCAAAATAAAATTTTAAGCAATTTAAATAAAACCGTGTCGTCCCACACTAAACCCCAACGTTTTCCTCTTGTACTCTAAACCTTATTAATTTTATTGTAAATCCGTTTAACATGCATATTTATCATCCTGTATATACTTAGCGTATCTCGCTAAATTTTATAGAAGTGTGCTGTGTGTGGTTGACTTTATATCAAATCGGAAGTAGAATGTGTGAATATAAAGTGCAGTTATTTCTTTAGAGGCTAAAACTAACGAAGGATCTGTATTGATTAATTTAATTTTAACAAATTTTTAAATTTCGAGAAATACGAGTTTCAAAGTTGGATAATAAAAACCCTCAAAAGAGATATTGCGGAACTTGTATCCTGATCTACAAAAAAAAAAACTTCCTTTTTTGGAAGTCGGTTAAAAAGCGCGCATAAAGCTATTTTCAGTCACTTTGTCGAGGTAATAAACACATAAAAATTTATTTTGTTGCCTACAAAGTCGGCTCCCTTAGATATAATACACATTTTTCATCTTCCAAGCACTTTGTCTCACCTCTTTAATGGAATCAAAAAGAACTGAAATATTACGCTTGCATATGATCAAAAGTGTGCACTCCGAATATCGGCGGTCCACTAAAGTGGCCGCCCCGAGGAATTCTTCAACTATATTTAGCTCAAGTCGCGATTAACTTCCAGCTGATAGCAAGTCATTTTTAATCCTACTATAAATCCCTCTCCGCTATGCTACGGTTAGGTTGAGACTAGACATCTCACTCCACATTTGGTATATCGATGCCAATGGAATTATTTTGAATTTGAGATTGGGGGGGAAAATTTCTAAGTATGTAGCAAAGGTAATACTTTACTATTCGATATTTTACTGAATGATTTAATATACATACATATCCAACTCTCTAGTACTTTTAACTTTTTTGGATAGAACCTAGGTTGAACCACAGCATTCACTCCTAACTGTCTTCCTCTAACAAAATTCTTTATGTGCATAATGCCACGTTCCCTTCACTGTATAAAACATCGCTCCTGTACATATGAATTTGTATATAAACTTCCTTTCCCAATTTGCTTCCTTTGTCCATTAGATATATATCACATTTTCGTAAACTTTACATTTTTTTCTTGTCACAACTATTCATACACTCAAACATTAGGTTGCCTCACAAAAAATAGTTGCTGCTTTTCTAAGCGATCCATAAAGTTTGTTCACTTTTATACCTACCATCAAATTATTTGGGCTCAAGTCTGCGTGATTCGCCTCCTGGACATTTTCAAAAATAATCCTAAAATCGCGTTGTGCATTCGAAAGAATATATAGTTAGGTAGAAATCTGTTTTTCTGGAAAAGAAACTTGATGGAAATATATGTAATTTAAAGTTAAGAGATTTGGGAGTAACGACGTGTTAATGTAAATTTTGAAGGTCATGTTAGATTTTCACATTCAAGCCATCAACGAAAGGACATTTCGCGCTCGCCATCAGAGTTGTACTAAAGTAACTCGTGTCTCACAGGGTAACTCGTGCTCTTCGATTGCTGGAGGTGGTGGCTGCTTTCAGAAGGTGGCACTCACGGCGTTCTCGGCGCAAACCGAAAAACGGTTTTACTGCCAAATAATAAGAAGAAGAGCAGGATCTCAACTACCTTAGGTTGCCAGGTATTAGTAGTGATACCGTTCTACTCTTTTCCTTTTTTCAGATGGGGACTCTCTACTTTTATAGCTCTATGATAACCAATTACTGAAGGGTCGATCTTATCCTATGTTGGAAACTCACCATGAACCTAAAATTCATGTTTACAGACCATTGTTGTGTGTTGTCTAGACAAAGGTATATAGCTATCTTTGAGGAAGCTATTACTGAACAGCGACGACGATAAATGTCTAGTCTGATAGCTAATCGACAACCAAGTCTCTGGTCTTATGTATGCCGCACTCAAGATTAGTCGGCGAGCGCATTTTCACACTTTCGATTGCGTAAGAATACTTTCTAATTGGAATTATATGGGACACAGACCATAGTCATTGCCTATGAGTTGGCTATGAAAGGTGGTCTCGGAGGCTCACCCAGCAAGGAGAGAGTGGGAGTATGTATGACACAATTCAGTTCAGGGGAACGTTGGAAGATTATTTAACTCACAAAGTCGTAGCGATCGATTTTGGTAACGATTGTGACAAAGTTTTGATGAATACACATTGATCGCGGTGCAGCTCAAGAATGACACTGAATTGAGCCAACAAAATTTAGATGAAGTCATAAAGTAAACCAAACTTTATTAATTACGTGGGAAAGAGAGGTTCATATGAGGCAGCCTAGCCTTTCGCGTACACATATGTTTTATTGCTTTGACGGTAAAAATTGCATGCAAACGCATGTGATTTTGTGTTTTGCTTAGTTTTTTTGTTGTCCATACAAATGATAAGGTATTATACTTATTATCAAGCTACTATTTGCACCACTGATTTTTTTTTTTTTCAACGGAAAAGAATATTTGCATAATACCAGATTGATGTTTGTACTAAGACCCTATATTATTTTTGTCTATAGGAATTGTGCTTTATTAAATTTAACTCATCTCTTTTCAACTCACAGGCTCTCAGGGCCAAACATCGTAGCAATAAACATCATCAAGATATTGAAATTACCGAAGCCGAACCATCGCGCACACCCGAGGACTCAGTATGCAGTATTGAGGGACCAACAGATGCCGAGATATCAGGCATTTCGCATTCAATGCTATCACATTCGGCTATTTCACACTCCATTATACCGCATTCGAAGTGAAATACAAAGTCGACGACCTGGGTGTAAAATAAGTAATAAAAAAATATATGTAAAATGTGGAGAAAATTAAGAGTAAGAAAACCGAACGGAAAGAGCTAAGTGATATGCAACAAGGTGTTTTTTTTGCAAAAAAAGTCAGTTTGTACTAGAAAATGTTAAACTTAAGTACGCTGCTCTTAAAAATATAAAAGAAAAAAATGTGAGAGGAATGTAAAAGATAATGAAACTTACTTGTAGTGAATGTTGTAAATAACTTACATATGTACATATGTATGTACATAAAACCAGCAAATATGTACATAGCTACTCTTCAAATCAAATTTTATATTGAAAGCAGTGTAAATATTTTTAAATTATTTTTTACGATTTTTGTAGGTTTTTTATAAACAATAATTAATTTAATTTAATTTAATTTTTTTTAATATAAGAAAAACATAGATTATATAGTGATAGTAGCTAATATTACTTTTTTTACAAATGCATTCGAGATAAATATGTACCTTAAATGCTCACTTATGTTTTTTAGTTTATTTACAGTCTAAAATATTTTTTTTCCCTCTAAAAATATATTTGCTATGTAGAAAGATCTTTCACATAAATAGATAACCAAAAAAATAGCTCAAACAACGAATTACATACAAACATGTACTCGTATATAGTCCAAAATTGTATACGATGATTTTATGCAATACTACATTGCAACAACAACAAAATTTTTAAATAAAAAATTCACATATAAATACATATGTATGTATTTCCGGATGAAAACTTTTTTAAGCTCTTTGTTTTTGCAGAGCTCGACACTTGAAACATAGCTAAACAGTTTTTATATATTGGCGGTGAAAAATGGATGAATGGTGTTTCGTTTTTAATATTTACAACGTTTTTCAAGCTAAATTTTTTTTATAAAAGTATGTTTCATGCTTTAACAAAAACAGTACAAATAAGTTTTTCAAACCTATCTAAATTTCGAGCTTATTAACCAGAATTTTTAGAAATGTTTTGGGTATTCAGTTAACAAGCTAAAACTCTAGTAAAATAAGTGCAAGTTTTAAGCGGCTAAAAAGTCGCATTGATTTATAATTTTTTTTTTTTTTGTTGATAGTGTTTTGCACTTTTGTGCATTTGTGAATTTCTTAGGGATGAATATGCGTAAAAGCCGTCAGCAAAAAAAAAATTATTAAAAATCAATGCGATTTTTTAGCCGCTCAAAACTTACACTTATCTTATTTTACTAGAATTTTAGCTCGTTAATTGCATACCCAAAAAATTTCTAAAAATTTCGGTTAAAAGGCTCGAAATTTAGATACAAATTTTTAGAATTTTTTAAAGTTCTGTATAGAGTTTGCAAGTGTGATTTATATATTTTTGTTAAAGCATGAACCATATTTTTAGTAAAAAATATCAAAAAAGTTTAGCTTGAAAAATATTGTAAATATTAAAAAGAAACACCATTCATCCATTTTTGACTGCCACTGTATGTATGGGAACCCCATTTTAAATAATTTCTGTTCGAAGTATGTATCTTTTAATAATTTTCTGTTGAAGTCTCTATTTTAATATTTATTTTATTGCATATTTACTTTATATTCATTAAAGGTGGCAACATCTTCAAATTATTACATACATACATATTTACATACAAATGTATATTGAAGTGTTTTCGAAATGCTTTTTGTACATTGTAATATTTTAGCATTTATATATAATTTATACATTTATATATAATTTTATTATTATGGGGCCACGTACACACCCTGAATGAACCAAAATTAGATAAAGCATAATTGCCCTTTTCAAACTTTAAGACCCAAAAAAGCGTAAGTACCACGTACGAAATGATCCCGAACTAGTCCCAAAATAATACTGAAGTGGTTCTGAAAGAGGCGTGAACTTACCGCGAAATGATCTCGGAAAAGTCTTGAAACAGTCCAGAAATGTTCCTTTACTAATCCCAAAATGATTCCGAACTATACCCGAAATGCTTCTAAACTCCATAGTCCCAAAATGATACCCAAATATTCTCGAAATCAGTTACAAATTTTCTGATTTTTCATTCAGTTATGCTGGAACCATGTTTGGAGTTCTGAGCCGATCAACTCCAGTCCTTCAGCGAAGGCTTGATCATCGAAAAGCTGGTATTGCCTACGAAGTTTAATAAAGTTTAAAAATCAAAAGGCAATATTCTACTAACCGACTCAGCTTTGGGGACGTTAAGGGTTATTTTTCCCCATAGAAACCGTAAATGCCTTGATCTAGAAAAACGACAAAATACGAGTATTTTTTTGTCGCTACTTTCCGAAAATGATTCATTTTTATGGGTGTAAAATCGTGTTGGAAGGTTTTAGCTAAACCACGAACCTTTTGAAATAATCGCTTAGTGGAGAACGGTTACAATCTTTTTGGAGTGACAGGAGAAAATAATCGTAATAGAAAGAAACAGTACACCATTTTCTTCATCAAAGCCCTATTTACGCTGATTTTTTTTTCAAAAGTTTTACTGTAGTTTTAGTCCATCTAAGTCTTATTTGAACGTTGGATTGCATTTCAAAAGTGGTATTCAACAGATTCACATGAAGAACTATGTGATGAGCAGCGCTGGCAAAAATATGCAAATACTTGAAAAGGCTTATTTTGCGTGTTATTGACAATTTTGTTGGTTTTTGCTTATATTCGACTTATATGAATGAACGCACGACCGACCGAACGAGCAATTCCGATTAAAAAATAAACCTGTTTTATTTTGGTGGTTGCAATGCTGAAAGATTGATAATTTAAAAAAGCGCGTTATTTTATACTGTATATCCGAGATAACTGAATAAAAATACTGTAAAAATTAGATAAAACCTCATTGACTTAGCATATTTTGGTGATTTTTGATCAGCCCTGGTGATGTAATCTGCTACTTCTTCTATAAACAAATATCCTTTCAGTCGAACTGCTCCACTAACGAAATGTATAATTTGAAAATTAATCAATTTCTTATAAATAGCACTTTAATTTTTTTGTTTAAGTAGTACATAATAAAATAGATACTTGTGATAGTTATCTATGAAAATAACATCAATATTTTTTATCAAAAGGGGTTATATGAGATTTGAGCAAGGTACATTGAACAGGTAGTATCAGTAGAGCAGCTGATTTGATTTATTTTCAAATTATTTGGTCTCGAAAATGTCAAATATTTTTAATTTTTTCTCACGAAAATTATAAGTTGTTAAAATCCATTTGCTTGTGAAACCTTTTTCCATACAAAACAAGCGATTGAATAGCAGCTTTTGGAACGTTCGCCCAACTCGGCAGCACGACCGCTGATTACTGGGCCTTGCAAAGGATGGATCAATGCTTCGAGAAGCAAACAAATTTACTTGCATCAATTTTTATTTTTTCCAATTTCAATTTTTTATTTTTTATAATTTTTTGTATTTCACATGGCACGCTTTGATTTAGAAGAAAAAATTCAGAACAGTTTTTGACACTTTCGATACCAGAAGCAACAACAAAATACACGCAAATGTTGTTTTTGCTCTACTGATACTACCTGTTTAATGTGCCTTGGATTTGAGTGTATCTAAATACATAAATCAATTGACTCGAATAAAAAAAGACATGTATCTATAGAACAGTATAGTAGTTATTTGCTAATAAAATTTATTATATTAATAATAAAATAGGACATACGATACTATATTGGTAATCATAAATAGTTGAAAATAAAAGCGATACAATATGAAGAGCAAAGCCCACCTCTGTTGGAAACAATGAAAACATTTACTTTAGAATTGTGCTGAAAACGAAGTTGCAACGTTTTTTGGAAACTATTAAACAAACATAAGCACTTTCAATTCAACAGAAAATTGCAAAAATAAAATGGAAAACGAAAAATTAGGAGGAATAAAAAAATTGTTGATAAAAAATTTGTATGTATGAATAGATATGTAAATGCTGTGGAAAAAGTGTTAAAACAAATTGGCACATTTTTGTAAAGGCACAATTTCAACTAACAAAGGGGCGCAGACCTTCAGTAACGTCCGCCTGAAAGTAGGCAACACGAAATTGAAACAAAATTAGCCGCACTATTCCCACGTCAACGACAATTGTTTTAACTACTACGCCAAAAACTTTGACGCTGAATATAAACAATGTTTCGTCGTTGGTACTTACTAAATAGAAAACTCTCATTAACAGAGTGCTTAATGCCATATTCTTGGGGCACACTTTTAGGCGCAGTAGTTATATCAATTGATGAGTTTTGTCATTGTTTTGAGAATAGCGCGGTAATAAGGAATAAAGAATCTCGTTCCTGTGTTAATGAAACTACTTTCAGTCAGCCATTAAGAAGGCTGTAAATAGGTATGTTCTTATTCAAAAAAAAAAGCATCACTCACTATAAAAAACTTGCTTTAATTTTGTTCCTTGGCGCTGTATTGGCGGCACCGTATGTGTAGTTACTAATATAATTTGCCTTTTTTGTTCGTCACTTGTAAAATTCTATCACTTATGCATATATGTATGTATATATAGGTTATATATATACTTATTTGCTTATAAAGCTTTTATTAATGCTTTTTTTGTTAATACATAAATACATACACACATACAATAAACAATTGTGAGAAATATGGTTGACAAATACTATTAGACTTATAATATAATACTCGTAGTAGTGATAAGTAATAGCGTAAACAATACATACATACATACATATACATATGTATTTATGTATATGAAAAATTATTGAATAGAAATTTGCATGTATCTAGCTTATGTAACTCAGGCCAAAAATCTAAAGCCAAAATTACTCAAATCAGTTGTAAAATTGGAGCTTATTTTAGACTTAATAGTACGTATCGAATATTTAAGCTATAAATAGATGTACATACATATGTAATAGTGTCTATGTTGGTCACGACTAATATACATATTTGCCGTATTTTTTGGTCAACAACTTTCAGTTTGACAAAAATTCTTCACCGAAAATTAAGGCTATTTACTAATATACAATGGCAGGAAAGTAAATAGGGACGCGACATTTAAAAAAAAAAATTGGCTTTTTTGTTTATTTCATTTTAATTATTTTTTAATGAAAATTCTGCTAAATTTCATAAAAATTTCAAACTTTTTCATTAGAATTAAAAAAAAAAAAATTGTTGTCGAGCCCTAACCGCCAAAATGACGTAAGCGACATTTTTTCCTAGAACATCTAGATGCATTTCTGCATCAAAAAAAAATTTAAAAAAATGTCGCTTGCGTTATTTTGGTGGTTAGGGCTCGATATGCAGTTTTATAACCCATTAAATTTTAGTGAAGTGCAAAATTTAAGTAACTGTGACTAACCGTGGTTTCGGCAATTTTTTTTCGGACGCTATCACGCCATTTCTTCCATATGTTCAACAATGCTACTTACACTTTAGTATACTAAAATTTAATGGGCTACAAAACTGCATACCTGGAACTTTGAAAATTCTGAAAATAACTTTGACATTTTGATGAGCATTTGTTGAAATTCGTCGATTTTCTTGTACAAAGTTGAAATTTTGACTTACATGGTTTTCGTTAGATAGAGAGCTATACCTTAATAAAAAATAATAAACATTAAATACACAAAATAAAAATAGCCAAAACTTATTAAAATGTCGCGTCCCTATTTGTCTGGCCGCCACCGTATGTACAAAATTACTACATAATTTCATAAGTTTCGGTTGAAAAAAAATTATATAAAAAAACCAGTCATGTTCTGAAATTTGCACAATTTGAAATATTCACTATTAATGCTGAATTTCCACTAGGCATGAAATTACAAAATTTTGAATGACAATGTTGGGCATTAAAAAACGCCTGTACCATTACGTTCATAAAATTTGTCATTATGTCTGTTTCCACATGGCATTTTATAAATGGCATACATTTTTTGACATTTCAATGCCTAGTAGAAATTCAGCTTAACACAAATTGCTTTCAAAGCTTTTTAAACCTCAAAATTCTGTGTTAAACCGATTTGTATACGTTAAACAATGATTCCTTAAAAGTTCTCATCTAAAATATTCAGCGTTCTTTTAAAAAAATTTTTCAAAGCCAGCTTTATATTTAAACAAATTCTTATGGAAGCGATATTGCTAAATTTGTTAATAACAAATAAACTGTAAATAATCCATAACACCAGTTGTTGCATAATTTTAGCCGTAGGCGAAGTAATTAAGTAAATTTAAAAAAAGACGTCTCGAAATTTTCTGTATCGAAGCTAAAATGTAGTCGTGTCCCCTTTAACTCTTTATTTTAACTTTTTATTTGAGATGTTATGCCGAATTTCCTATTCGCATTCAAGTGACCAAAAATGTATGGAATCGAACTTAGTGTAATGACATTGGCACTTTTAGTGCTGAACCTTTTCAATAAAATGTTTGTAATGTCTAGTGAAAACACAGCATTAGGAATTTTCGGGTTTTCACATATTTCGTTGTTATTCGTTAATAATATAATATATTTTCGTTAAAAACTAGAATCAGGGCTATTAAACGAATTTTGAACACATTTTTAACCGCCTTCAAAAAAGGAGGAGGTTATCAATTCGTCGGAATGTTTTTTTTTTTATGTATATTATCGCATAACTTTAAACCACGTCAACCGATTTCGAAAATTTTGCATCGGAAAGGTAGTCTGAGACATCTTAGTGGTCCCATACTAATCTGGTTTAGATCCGATCATTGGATCAGGAAAAAATTAACGGTACACCTTAATTTTTATATGAGATTTGAAGTCGGTTTTGCTTTTTGCTTAAAAATTACTTGTGTAATGTCGAATTTTCACTTGGCACTGAAATGATAAAAAATTTACGCCATTTAAAAAATGCCAGGTCGAAACGAACTTAATGATTTTTTTCCGTTTTTTTCCAAAATTATCCTACACGTTCCAAACCAGTTTCATTTGCAAGAGCAGTCCTTCTATAACGGATTTATTTTAATAAACTTTTCTTAAAGTTCTGTTACGAGATATAAAGATTTGTATGGCAGGACCTCGAAAATACTCTTAAATGCAAATGCAAAAAATTCTTTTGCAAATTCAGACATATCGATCAGATTTGGGAATGTTTTGCTCCAAAAACCATAAATATTTAAAAACTGCTATTTATAAATCGTTTGGTAACCTCTGAAACGCAACCGATTTTTGATTAGGTGCTCGTTTTGAAAACAATTAAAACCAGGTTTTAAAAGCCGCATAGCCTAAGCAAAGATAGCAAATACTGTGGGTAATATGGGGCAAAATAAGATATCTCCATACCAAAAATTGTGTTTTTTAGGCACTTTCGGGACGAGTTGCCGACCCCTAAAAATATTTTTTCCTAAAATCTTTTACATGTCCAATTATTTGAGAAATGGACTTTAATAAACCGTAGGGTCCTATTCATATTCTCGAGCTTGTAAAAAAAAAATGTTTGAAAAAAGTTTCGGAACAAACGTTGTTAAAGAGTAGTCTGCCGAAATCCACAATGAAATTAACCGCCCTATTCCCACACCACTGACAAAACTCAGCGGCTGACTATTGCCTTTACAACTGCGCCTAATACTATGCCGCAAATTTATTTTAAGCTGTCGTATGACAATTGTCAGTTTTATTGTTATGACCTACTGAGTAAGTGACAACGGCGAAACAATGTTTATATTGTGTTTTAGGCGCAGTAATTGTGACAATAGTCACATGATGAATTTTGCCAGTGTTGTGGGAATAGGGCGGTTAATCTTTTTAACTGTGGTCCAAAATTGCCACGCCCATTTCCAGAAGATTCTTCGATTTAAAAAAAAAAGGCTTAAGGTATCCACACACGTGTGCGATTCTGTGAGAACGAATCCGCACTGTTTTTGATGCTACAGACGTTACTGCTTCGAAAGCGCAAATACGCACACATCTGTCCGATTTTATCGCAGGAAAAAATGTAAATTTATAGACAAACAAAAAATATTTTTCAACAAAAGCCAGATTCTTAAGTTTTAGTTTAATATTGTAAAATCAGTCAGGCAGTCTGCGATTTCGGCACGACGAATAGAAGAACAGTGACTGCTCGAATAAATCGCTGCAGCAAAATCGTATAAGTGTGTGGTTCCTCATTTAAAACTATGGTTGGCATTGTTGAAATTTTTATCGAAACAGATTCGCATCGAAAGAATCGCATAGGTGTGTGGATACCTTAAATCCACAATAAAATCTGCGTCTTGTTAATTTTTGTACTAAAACAGTCAAGCCCATTTCTAGGGGTTTGCGTCTTAAAAAAATCTTCCCAAACAAACACTTTTACGGGATAATTATTCTACCGGTATCCGCAATAAAATATGCATCTTTGCAAAAACACGTTTTTTGACACTTTGCTAGTCGGTAAATTTTTGCCATTTAAAGCACAGTGGATATTCGCCATTGGCCCGTTTTTTTAGAACTATGCTTTAAATTTCGTAGATAAAGTACATGAAATTAATTTTTTTATACGTTTTTTAAGCTATTGTTTGTTCGAACTCGTAGTTGTGCAATTTTCTGTGTCCAAAAATGTACTTTAATTAAATATTTTTAATAGGCCATTTAAAACTTAGCCAGAGAAATTTAAACGTATTTGGACCTAGACTTTCTAAGAAATGTAGCTAGAAAGGGCTGAAACACTTTTTAGGCAGTAAGAAGCTAGCTAATTTATTTCTATAGCCAATTAATAGATTTTGAACAACTTTCAGAACTTCAAAAAAAAAATAATAATTATCAATGCGTGAATATTCCCGTTCAGTACATCAGAATTCTATAGAAAAAATATTTTGCAAATCAATTTAAAAAAATTTCATATATAATAAATGAAATAAATAGCTTACACTAAAAAGTAGGTGGCAACTCTTTAAATATATGCCACTCAAAAAAAAATATTATACATAATAATAATATGGCGCTTACACTTTCATATATAATAAATGAAATAAATAGCTTACACTAAAAAGTAGGTGGCAACTCTTTAAATATATGCCACTCAAAAAAAAAATATTGTACATAATAATAATAATTTTCTGGCGCTTACACTTTTGCTAAGTGTTTGGCGCAGTTTCTCCTCCAATTTGTTGAGTGCGTCTTGATCTTATAACACAAATGGGGGGCCGCCTGTGTATGCATACATGCATACATTTAAAAAAAGGTTGGTTGAAATAAAGAAGAATCCAATTTACAATATAAGAAGAAAATATTTCTGGATTAAAGTTTCCAAATATTGCTTTCATTTGATATCCATATAAAGATGTTTTAGTTAAAATTTGTACAATCAAAAAAGTGGTAACCTTATCCTAATATCATTAGGCATATATATGTAACAGTTACTAAATATATAGGCATAGCATTGTTTAAAAGCTTTCCTTTAGTACGCATGAATATATTTCTCCTTAATTTTCTAAACAATATTTTAATAAATATACGATGAAAATTAAGTGGCAAGGCTATTAGAAGATATACCTGAATTTGAGACTTGTTTTATTTGGTATCCATATTCTGAAAAATTTTCACATTGCCACTAAACTCATTGGATTTATTGGACAAAACAAAAAAAAAATGGGAAATTCAAATACAAATGCAAAAATATTGGCCAGGATGCTCAAGAAAATTGGCATTTCACAGCTTATGCGACTGAAAATGTGCGAAAAAATAAATAATTTTAAATAATTTTATGAGTATGCAATAACAAACTACTTAAGAAAGCGCTGTTGTCAAAAAATTAAAGCATTTCAATTGTTAAAGTATAAAGTTAGAAAAAATCAGGCGGAAAATGTTTACTGTCGGCATTTTCTTCTTTAAAAGTGTGATAGCAGTTTAAGAAGAAATGTTAATACATAGAAAAAACTAAATGTATGTATGTATGTTTAGATATGTAAATTTAAGTTGAAAAATTAAAAAAAAAATAAATAAAGATTAAAAGGATTAGCACATAATACATATTTGGATGCATATAAACTCATATACTATTGTTTTAAGAGGTGAAAAATATTTAAAAGAACCTACATACATACATATATATTCATTTAGTTATTAGAGAAAGAGATGTATTCATTTGAGTAAAGGAAAACTATATAAACATACATACCGAAGTACACATATATGTTTTGTACATGTGTAGGTACTAAAGCAAACTTTGATGTATGTATATATGCTCATATACATACTCCTTGTGTAAAAATAATTTTAGGAGTTAGTTACATACATACATACATATGTAAAATAACTGCATACACACACATAGCTACTTATTGTATTTACACATGTAAGGCATACAGAAATAAACAAAAAAAAATACAAAAATAAGTATATGGTATACATGCATACTTATGTAATCAGTATTCACCTGTGAGTAACGGCGAGATAAAATATTGAGGTATTAAAAATTTAAATAAAGCATGGAAATTTTCTGTGTTCATATGGAAAAGTAGCTTATGTCGAAAGGCTGGCTTTAGTATAAATCGGCATTCGCAGCATACGATTGCGAATGACTCACTGGCGGTAAGCCGTTGAACAACTTTTAGCAAATAAACGTGGAAGAAATAGTTCCGATACTAGCAAGTCAATATTCTTATTAAGTCTCATCAAAAAATTCCTTGCCGTTTAAAAAATAAAGGGATTGCCGCATTATACTAAAGCCAACCTTTCGACATAAGCTACTTTTCCATACGAACACAGATTTAAAAACAAATGTTTAATTGTAGTAAAAAAATGTTGATGTACAGGATTAAAATGAGTCTAGTAAGTATGTGGCATTTTTAAACACATTTTGATTTTTCTCCTTCTTCAGTGGAATTTTAGCGCTTCACCTTCCGTTACTAACACGAATTTTATAACACGGTTACTAACATCCGTCTCTCAGACCGAAGTGCAGAGAATGTTAATTTCTTCACATTAAATACATATCGCTACCTTAATTCACAAAGACCCTAACCAACAATTTTTTTATTTTACAGGAGAAACCAACAACATTTAAAAAATATGCACACATTTATTGGTTAAAATTTTATGGCCTTATTCATAAAAAATAAAGTAGGTTTAAAGAGCTTTATAAATTGACGTTTTCATACATTTTTCAATTTATAAACCTTTTATAAAGCTACTTTATTTTTTATGAATAAGGCCATTAATGTTTAAAATTCTTCCTCCTCTTCTGGCAATTTGACAGTTTTCACAGTTTGAGAAGCAAAAATTACCAAAAAACCAAAACCAAAGAAACATAAGTTGGGCGCCCGCAGACGAGCAAAGGAACACCCTCACCATGGCTACTGGCGCACCCTAATAGCAGTAGCCCCTTATTTAAGTCCTAAGTGTGCCCCTTCTAGATAATAACTACTAGCATACCCATTTTTAACCGACTTCCAAAAAAAGAGGAGGTTATCAGTTCGTCGGAATATTTTTTTTTTTATTTTTTTTTATGTATGTTACCGCATAACTTTGGACCACGTCAACCGATTTCGATAATTTTGCATCGGAAAGGTAGTGTCTCAGAGGTGGTTCCATACTAATTTGGTTAAGATCCGATCAGTGGAGCATAAGATATATATATATATATTTTTTTTTATAAGAGAGTTGAAGTCGTTTTTTTTTGCTAAAAATTACTTAACAATTTTTTTTACACCTCATTATTTCCTTAACCTAAGTATTTAGATGGGCGGCCGCTGTGGTGTGGTGGTTAGTAATGCGCACTACCATTCCGCAGGGCCTGAGTTCAAGCCCGGTTCAACAAACCATCAAAAAATAAAAATCAAAAGTTTTTTTTCGAATAACGATCGCCCCTCGGCAGGCAATGGCAAGCCTCCGAGTGTATTTCTGCCATGAAAAACAACCGTTCGAAGTCGACGTAAGACGGTAGGTTCCACCCCTTTGAGTGACAACTTCAAGGCACGTGCCAGAAATCCGAGGAGAAGCCAACATAACATATTATGTAATAGCCAATCTATTATTATTATTATTAATATTATTATTAGGGTAAGAATAAGTAATTAATAGTAGGTAAGTATTCAATATTTATAACTAAAGCAAGTGTTTACCCTCATGTTAAGTACTGAAGATCTTAGCTAAGTAATTAAAGTAGTTGTTTGGACATCATTTTCGATTCTAAAAATTCAAATAAAGCAAATTGATATGGATGAGAAATGAAAGGCATTTTGAGAACTTTAATTCAGAAATATTTTCGATGAGGGTTGCTACTTTTTTTTTTTTGTAATGGAAATTGGTGTGATTTTTTTAAATCTACGTATATACATATACACATAGGCTAATTTCCTCTCATTTTTGAGAAATCTACGAAAATGCGATCACTGAATCCGAATTGCTACGAACCAAGGTGTATTAAACAAGGTGGTGTTGGGGCGACAGCTGAGTTTTTCGCCGTGGAGGCCATTACGTCAAAATGATGTGTTTGTTGTAACTCATACCAATGACAGTATGGACATCAGCGTATAATTTGTTAGTGTAATTTTTTACTTATATACGGCCAACACCACCTTGTTAAATACGCCTTGCTACGAACGTATGCATTTAAAGTATATGCTACGTTAATAGCTTTTCGGATTCAGTGAGACCATTTTCGTAGTGTTTAAATGGCCAATTTCATTGAAATTTGGCACCATGACCATTTTCTGTAACCTTGATACATTTAAATTCATAACGTTAAACCGAACTTTACGCGTACATGCATACATAAGTGTCACCGTTCGATCATCCTTCATTCTTTCCCCCCAATGATAACTGTAAAGCCACTTTGTTTTACTAAGTATTTATCACCATAGGCAGCTATACCACATAGCCTAGTAGCACTGCACTTGTCAAAGGCGTTTGACACCGTCTGCCATTCCACACTACTAGAAGACATCGAGGCCTCCCAACTCCCACAGGGACTGAAGCGATGGTCGGCGAATTATATGAGTGGTCGACAGTCGTCAGTAATCTTCCGAGATCAAACCTCGAAACCAAGAAGAATTAAACAAGGGGTTCCACAAGGTGGTGTTCTCTCCCCCTTACTATTTAACTTCTACATCTCGAAGCTTCCTCAGCCACCTGAGGGAGTTTCCCTGATCTCATACGCTGACGATTGCTCGATTTTGGCTTCCGGGAATGGAATTGATGACCTCTGCTCAAAAGTAAACGACTATCTCTCCAGCCTTTCTCGCTTCTTCACTGCAAGGAGCATAACGAGGGAACGGATTTTTAGGACCTAAAACCCTATAAAAAAGGCAAAAAAAAATATCGAAATAGGCTGGAAAAGGCAAAATAAAATAGCGGAAAAGGCACTAGGTATTGCAAAAAAAGCAAAATAAGGCACTAAAAAAAGACAGAAAATACGAGGAACAATCAAAAAATACATTTATTTTAGAAATGTTTATATTACAAGTAAAAAGAGAAAAACTATGAACTAATTTCTTTATATGAAAAATTTGTACTTTGAATCTTTGACTATTTTATCCTTTCGAGTTTCTAACTCATAAAACTTTAGTCTGTATAGTTGTAGTAACATTGAACCACAAGATGCATTTTGAAGTTTTCTGGCAGCATTTTCATTCGATTTTCGCGAAGAAAGGCCTTGAATGTACTAAATGTGCGCTCGACGCAAGTTGATACAAGTGGAGCCCAATTTAAATATGGAACGTTTGAAACGTTCATATTATCAGGAATAAGGACGTTTTCCTCGCCCTTTACAATTTTATCCACACCCCTTATTGTCTCCAAGCCTACGTTAGCTGAGAAAACTGCTTTGAATTTTTCCAACACCAATTTGGCAAGAGGTCCCTGCGCTTCTATAAGCCGCATGGGCATGTGTATATTTTTTAATCTTAAAAAAAAAAAATTGTACATAAATGCTATAATCACTTTTTTAAAGGTAGAAAAGGCAAAAAAGGCAAATATCTTAAAAAAGGCAAATATCTTAAAAAAGGCAAAAAAAGGCAAAATCAAATGTGTATATATGGAATCAGGGAAAGCTAAATCGTGGACATTCTTAATCGAATATACTCTATCTCTTTAGCGGAAAAAAAGGCAATTTCCATAAAATCCGTTCCCTGAGCATAACACTCTCCCCAACGAAATCAACGGCGACCCTCTTCACCACCTGGACGAAGGAGGTCAGGCTAGAATTAGGTATACACGTCGATGGCACACCAATACCGACTATAAACAACCCGAAAATTTTAGGGGTCACCTTCGATAGCCTGCTCTCCTACTTCACGCACACAACCGCAGTTGTCAATAAAGTACAGAGCCGCAACAAGGTCCTCAAGTCGCTCGCCGGCAGCACTTGGGGCAAAGACAAAGAAACGTTGCTGGCAACATACAAGGCAACTAAGGGGACTAGTTGGACGCAGTGGACGAAGCTACAGCCTTATCAGACCGCCGCACTCCGGACAGCGACTGGGTGCCTTCTGATGACGCCTGAGCACCACCTACACAGCGATGCCCAAGTGCTCCCCGTAAGGGAACAATGCTCTGTAAGCCATTTCTGGTGGGGTGTCACAGAAGCGAACACCCAAACAGACCTCTGCTTCAGGAGGAGCCTCCGCACAGGCACGTCAGGGGGCACCTATTCGTATACAAGGACGCAGTCCAGCAATACGTAGACCAACCACTGGACCCGACGACATACAGACGAGCCATCAACGACATCCATACACCCCATGAATGCCGTAATAGGAGCCCAATCACCACCTGTAGAAGAGACGGAGCCTCTATTGCCAAGAGAGACCCGCGTTACCCTGGCTCAATTAAGGTCTGGATACTGTAGCCGCCTCAACAGCTACCTGTCCAGACTCGACCCCAATATCCCAAATGAGTGCCCGGCATGTGGAGAATCCCCCCACGACACCAACCACCTCTTTACATGCCAGCTCAATCCGACTCAGCTAACACCCCTCTCCCTCTGGTCCGAACCCATCGAAACAGCTCGTTTCCTTGGCCTCCCGTTAGTTGAGCTTGACGAAATGATTGAACGTAGACCCGAAAACAAGGCACATAAATA
This sequence comes from Rhagoletis pomonella, assembly GCF_013731165.1. Taxonomy (NCBI): domain Eukaryota; kingdom Metazoa; phylum Arthropoda; class Insecta; order Diptera; family Tephritidae; genus Rhagoletis; species Rhagoletis pomonella. The sequence continues at coordinate 65,880,247 of NW_023458560.1, forward strand.
CAGGTAGAAGCCAAAATGACGTTGCTCTCATGAGAACCAAACCTTTAAACTTCAACTTGTTTTTCATTTATTTCCTATATTTCGTTACGCTTTGAATGTCATATCGTTGTTTTTTTTTTGAATGTTCGTTAATAACAAATTTTAATTAACATTTGAATTTTTGTAGTGTTGTGCAGTTGTGCAGTTGTGCAACACCGAAGCGTTGTTTTTTATGTGGTGTTAAGTATGAAGCAGATACCATTTAACGTGCCTCAATGTCCTTCGCATAAAGAGCGTTGCGAAAGCAGCTGTGGGCCAGAGCTGCAGCGAAATGCCTTGCTGTGCGTTAAACATCTTAAAGCAGCAGATTTCATAAATGCACCGGGAGGTACAGGAAAGGCACGTTTGATGCCAAGTGCTGTTCCTATGACCCTTATGACGGAAAGTCCCTCCAACAACACTGCAACTCATAAATTAAAAACATAAAACAACATACAAATTAACAAATTTTGACTAAGGAAAAATAAATAAATAGAAACAAAACTTCAAATTTACTCAAAAACGTCAACCAGCGAAATGTAATTTTTTATTTTTCCTTACACACACTCATTTTTATTTTTACTCTCCCGAAAAGTTTGACTTTTGTAGGTTTGATGTCAACCCAGCCAGCAAAATCATCGTAAACAAGCTCGTAATTGGATATTTTCTCGAAGAAAAACCGGATTAAAAATCGTTTATGATAGCCGTTTACGACTCTTTTTCGAGCACTTTTTCGCTTTAAATTGTGCATCGCCTACGAACAGTCGTAAACGGATCGAAAAAGCATTCGTATGCGAATATTTTTACGTCCGTTTTTTAATTGTAAACGAGTCTCGTAAACGATTAATTTACGTTAAAAAAGCGTTTTTCTACACTGCTTTATCTACTGTTTTTGAATGCTAAAAATAAAGGCAATTAATTAATTCAAATTATTGTAGTTCTTTTATTGAATGGAATTATAATTAATAAATATTTATAGTGCCGGATCAAAGTATTGGCACAGAGAATTTTTCGCAATGTATGCAAAGTTTTTTACTTGAATTTCTTTTCGCACATTATTTTTTTTAAATACAGTTAGTATGAAGATCTACTTTCAAATCAGATTTTTGAGAAAAATTCTAAGTATGCTGTTTTAAATCCCATTATATTTTAGTATAACATAGTGCAAGCTTGAAGTTGCCAGAAAACCGCGTTGATTTTTGGCAATTTTTTCACGCAGTTTCTTCCATGCAAATTATGTGCGACATTTTTTTTTTGTATGGAAGAAACTGCGTATAAGAAATTGTCAAAAAACAAAGAGGTTCTCTAGCTAATCAAACGTGCACTTTATTATACTAAAATTAAATGGGTTATAAAACTGCATTCTTAAAATTTTTCTAAAAAATCTGATTTGAAAGTAGAACTTCATACTAACTATATTTTTATAAAAAACAATTATAGACGAAATCAGAATAAAAAACTTTGCATTCATTGCGAAAAATTCTCTGTGCCAATATTTTTTCCCGGCACTGTATATGTGAAGATATTTTCAGATAAATAAATATTAACAAACTATCTATTAACAAATTAACAATTAAATAAGAGGGGTTTAATATATATTATAAAGTTGCTGAATTTATTTTTTATCTTTTTTGCTGATAGGCTGCCAATTTTTTTTGCCGGTCGTGTGCATATTGGAAGTGCTTCCTTGAAACGGAAATAAAAACTTCTTCGTGGGAGTTAAATTTTTGACGAAAAGCACCTAAGAAAATAAAGTGAAAGATTAAACTCCATTGGAAACCGGAAAATTTAATTAAGTAAAAAGTGGTAATAAATAATATTATGATCCGTACTTCTTATTGCCGCAGTCGTTGCCAAACCAATAGCGCTGCTTTTGGTACCAGTTCCCTTCCACGAGAAAAGTTTTGCTACCTCATCTGTAATAATTTTTTTTTAATGAATCATTTATTGACGCTAGTACGGATAAGGCTTCGGATTTCGCACGCCTTTTTAATTGAGAAGCCATATCATCAATAAAACATTAAGTTTAATAACTGCAAAGACCTATAAACTAGCAAATTAAAAAAATAAATAACTATAAACTTACGAGATAGGGGAATTAAACGTTTAAATCCTTTAGTGTTACTCCGCGCAGCCTGTGAAGGAATTGCAAAACTCGTTAAATTAATTTGTATTTTTGAATTACATATGTAGTAGCTACTTACAAGAAGTTTAATTATAGAAGAAAGTGGTAGATCGTCCTTGGCGTTTGCACCAGTCTGCCAATAAATCACATACTTAATAATTTTCTTAAATTGAATATTTAACAAACTACTTATAAAATATTGTTATTGAAGAAAAATTGTCAACAAAACTAAAATTTTTTCTTGTGCTGACAAATTACTACAACACTTCCGGTTGAGCGAGCAAAGTGTGCGGTCGGCTTTTTCTGTGCTATTAAAACTCTCTTATTAACAAACTCTGAAAAAAATATTTTTTCAGCAAACAAAAGGGCGCAATCATCAATAATTTGAGATAAGCAGTGTGGTAAGCGGGATTTAACCCCAGGTGAGCTGCATTGTACTTAATTATATTTTCTTGACTTAAATACTTTTATACATATATATAAGTGAAGTGAAACGTGGGTATAGTTTGTCAAGTGACGCCATGGCGTCAAATAACGAAAGTGCTGGTGCAGTGCCTAAACAGGTGCCACCGGGCTCTAATAGAAAAAGAAAAAAGGACTCGGATTCAGAAAATGTTACTGATAAATCATTAAATGAAATATTTGCGGAAAATTTCAGTAATGAAGAAACCGCTATTCTTCCATCCACTAGTGCCAATGCCCTTGCAGGTAATACAGTTACCGAAACAACAGTTAAGTCAGGAGTTTTTGTTAAAAATGCAAATGCGAACAAAGAACAGGCAAGAGAAACGGTGTTTTACCCAGCAGTCCATAAGGGTAAAGCAAGCGTGCTCTGCGATACCTCTAAATGTGAAAATGTGCAAAACAAAAATGTAAAAAATGGCCTCTATTTATGGCGCAAAATAGAAAAATTTAATATTGAGGGCATTTCCACTATTAAAGCAGTCGGCTTAACACTCTTTAGAATAACTTTTGAAAATGCAATTTATGCAAATAGATGCATACTAAACCAAGATTTAAAAGAAAATAATATCCGAGCCTTTATACCAAAAAGCTATGTAGAGTCTTACGGTGTCATAAAGGGCATTCCACCAGACTATACAGAAGAAGAAATTAAAGAGAGGTTAATTTCAGATATCCCAATAACTTCAGTGCAAAGATTTACAAAGAGGGAGAGTAGAGATAGTGATGCCAGGGTTTCGACCTGGTCGGTCAAAATTGGCTTCTTTGGAGATAAGATCCCAACGGAAGTAATTTTAGATTATTCAATTCTTGAGGTACACTACTTTTATCCGATGATAAGGCAATGCTTCAGTTGTGGCAGGTTGGGTCACACACAGAAGGCATGCAGAACTGGCAGAAGATGTTTGAAATGCGGTAAAAAACCGGTGTGCGTAATGCCATGTGAAACTAAATGCCTTCTATGTGATGATACTTCTCACATTGCTTTGGACAGGAAGATTTGCCCAGCTTGGGAAAAAGAAAACCACATTAATAAATTGATGACTTTAAAAAAGCAAACTAGGAGAGAAGCATTAAATGAACTAAAATTGGAAACTCAAAATAGATTTGAACTTCTTAGTGAAGAACATTTTCCTGTGCTGAATACACAGAAAAACATCTACAGAAACAATCAAACGGAGGTTAACAAAATTTTAACACCAATTTCCTATGCTAAAACTGTAAGACGCCAGGCTCCGAAGTTAAATTTCGTGGGAAAAACCTCACAATCTAGAGTACCTCGTCCGAGAAGGACACAAAATAACGGTGTGGCCTTAAATCAGCCTAACTTGCATCTAGTGTCGGAAATTGAAAAAATAACCACAGAAATGACTAAATTTGCTAGGGATGCCTTCCGTCAGGTAGACTTCCCTGCAGGAGTAAACGCCTTTGTGCATTTTGCTGACAGATTAAAACAAAAATTTTCAATACTAGAAAGTATAGACTCCGAAGCTGATTTGGAGGATATGGAGATATCTAACCATGATGAGGGTCTTGCAATATAATATCCAGTCTTTGTCTAAAAACAAAAATAACATTGACTACTTGTTAAATTCAAAAGAATATGACATAGCGTGCCTCAGTGAAGTTTTTTCACATGAGGACACAATCAAAAACAAAAACATTACAAATTTTAACATTATAGAAAAGAAAAGAAGTGATGGATATGGAGGGGTCGCTATTGCCCTTCGAAAATCCATTCGCTTCAAAAAAATTATTTTTCAATCTAACCATGATATCTGCATAATTCAAACAAAAAACTTAACCAGGAACCTCACTATTTGCTCTATTTACTGCGAGCCATCCATGGATTTAGCCACCTTTAAGGCCTTAATCACTAATTTATTCAACACTCTTGAAACCTATGACAATGTCCTTATAATGGGCGACTTTAATGCTCGTTCAAGGAAATGGGGAGATAGTATTGATAATCCTAAAGGAAAGTGGCTTGAGTCTTTTTCCAATGATTCAATTTTCAATTGCTTAAACAATGGGAATCTTACTTTCATACCTAGCCTAAAAGACAAGAAAAGGGGATCGGTTTTGGATCTAACTTTTACAAATTTCACAGCTTCATGCAATTGGGACGTTTTAGATTACCACCTGGGGGGTAGCCATCACTATCCCATCTCTTTAACTATGGAATTCACGGCACCCAAGAGTATCACCTTCCTATCTAGGAAAAAACTTCTAACATCCCTCAATTCCATTTCATTATAGACCTCTACAAGAGACATCAGCCAAACTTTTTCCGAAGAAATCTCAAAGGCTACAGTTACTCTCACCAACAAAACCCCAAAAACCTGGTGGCATGATGGCTTAAAAAAACATTTCAGACTTCGCATTGCATCAATAAGAAAATGCAACAAATACCCTACGCCTGAAAACTTTAAAAAAGCCTCAGAATATGAAAAAATCTGGAAAGAAGAAATTTCAAAGGCAAAAAATGAAAACTTTCAAAACAGCATTAACTTATTAAACAATCAACCAAACACCAAAGAAGCATGGAGATTTGTGAAAAATATGAAAGGAAATTACCAAAAAGTTGACAGTTCAGCCTTGGAAGGCTCACACCATGATTTCTTACAGCACTTAAAAAATCAAGTTTCTATAAGCAATAGTCATAACGATACACTCATTGTAACCTCAGAAAATGATACGGTGCAGGCCTTTGATTTATCTGAGCTAAACGCAGTTCTCAAAAACAAAACTAAAAAATCTGCAGGGGGATTTGACAGAATCACTTATGAGATGATTCGATCACTTTCTGAAAATGCCAAGGTAAATCTCCTTATAGCCCTAAATAACTCTTTCCAGACAGGAGAAATCGATGACCAATGGCGTACAATAAAAATCATACCCATTCCAAAGGCTGATAAAGATCTGAGTGATTACCACAACTATAGGCCAATCTCCTTAATTTCGGTATTACTAAAAATTATAAATTTGATGATTAAGGCTAGGATAGATCCATGGTTGACCGAAAATGCAGTCCTTCCAAATAGATGCTTTGCCTATCGTAAAGGCCGATCTGCATCAATGTGCCTAAACGAAATCCTTCATAATATCGAAGTATATAAATATAGAGGCTTTAAAGTTGCAGCAGTTGTGATGGATATCAGTAATGCTTACAACTGTGTCCCAACATCGGCTCTAACAAAAATACTAGAAGAATGCAATATTAACAGCAACTATATTATCTGGTTCCAATCTTTTTTGAAAAACCGAATATTAAAATTAGGTAAGGAGTCAGTCATTATAAATGATGGTCTCCCACAGGGCAGCTGTCTTTCGCCCCTTCTTTTCAACTTGTATACTAATTCTTTACATGACTTTGAAGATGACTCCACTGACATATTTCAATTCGCTGATGACTTTCTCATCATGGTGCATGACAGACATCTCCAATCCTTAACACAAAAGTTACAACTAAAACTTAAAACATTTATTGATAAATGTAGTGATTTAAATTTCAATATTAACACCCATAAAACTAAGTCAATATATTTTGCAAAAACTAATAAAAAACAGTTGGATATAAAAATTGATAACCTGGCAATAGAACAAGTAAATCAGATCAAATTCATAGGTCGTACGCTAAACTCATCACTTTTTCAAAATAAATCTCTTCGTAGATGTTTAGGTTTAACTCCTTCAACTCCAGTTCATAATATTTACGCTCTAGCAAATGAGTTTGAACCTAAGGAAAGGGAAATGCTTCTCACTAGTCGTGAACTCATAAAACTTAAATTTATTAACGTAAACGCATACAATAACGTAGCTTTCCATAACCAACTAAACTCCAGTTATTCAAAAACCTATTACCAATTCAAAGAAATTTTTGATAATGTCAGCACACAAACAGCTTTCACAAAAAACAGAGAGCTGAGGATAACTAAGAAACTATTGGCTAAGAAAAAAACGGAACTACCAAAACAACAGATTAAATCTGAATATTACTCTCTATTTCAGAAGTATAAAGAAAACAGCTTCACCATTTTTGCCACTGATGCTTCAGGAGGGGTAAACTCTATGGGATGTGGTGTTTACAATGTGTCACAAAAACAACATTTTTACTTCAGCATAGATTTCAAATCTTCCTCTGCTTTTAGTGAGATGTGGGCAATTGCAAAAGCGGTTGATATCGCTTTTGAAGATAATCTAAAAAAAATTGTAATTTTTACAGACAGCTTGGCGTCATGTCAACTCCTATCACAAGAAACATCCAACAACTATATAGTAGCTAATATTCATAATACACTTAACAAGGCCAAAATTCAATGTGAAGTAGTATGGACCCCAAGTCATGTAGGAATTGAATTTAACGAAATTGCAGACTACATAGCAAAATTGGCAGTCGATGTGGGTGCTCCTTTAGCAACTAAACTCACTCCTGAAGAAGCCTTAAGTCAAATAAACACAATCATTAAAAATAACTGGAATACTAAGTACCAAATAATCTCACAAGAAAAGGGAAAAACTCTAGCTAACTTTTTTCCAGAGATACCAAATAAACCCTGGTATCACAACTCAACACTCGAGGCAAAAGAAATCAAAACCATAAATAGACTATTAACAGGTCACACCTATGACAAAGAGTATTTGAACAGAATAAAAATAGTCGATACAAATATTTGTGATACCTGTCACGTCCTTGACAACTATACCCACATGATTTTCGCATGCAAAAGATATGACACAATAAGAAACAAGTACAATGCAGTTAAAAACCACAAAGACTGCACTGAAATTTTAAAAAAAAGAGACTGTGCTACTCTCAAAGAACTTTGCAACTTCATCCAAGAAGCAAATCTAGATTTTTAAAAATAAAAAAAAAAAAAAAAATTTTTCTGTTTTTTTTTTTTTTTTTTTCCCTTATATTAAAATAACTTAAGACTAGAATGCTCCAATTACATTCTTTTACCTAAGACTGACATATACATTCGTATGTGATAAAAAAATTTAAACGATCTCAAAAAAAATTTTACATATCTATATGTATTCATGACTTATATAATAAATGATTACGAACTTTTGTCTTAACCTGTTTTATGTTTTTCAAACAATTTCTTTTTAGTCAAAGCAGCTGAAGAAGCCAACGCATTTTTGCAATTTTTTGTTTTTTATTTTTTGTTTTTTTATTTTTTCTTTTGTTCCTTTTTTTGTTAAAAATAATCTGTTCATTTCGCTCATTGCACATACCGGAAGTGGGCCAATACCTAGCCCTTATCGCTACATGTTGTAATCGTCTTAACAACTGTCATCAATATATGTATTGCTGTACTAGCCCTCAGGGCATTCGTTTAAAAATCTCATCAATCAACTCGCGCGAAGCTGACATTAGCAGAGAAATCACACATCAATCATAGCAAAAATCAAACGTTGGAATTGGTCTAAACAACACCTGAAAATTAAACACGGAAGAAGAATCATTATAAAGTTTTTGTATATTCTGGTTTTGTGGGTGGACTGCCCCGACCATTTAAGACCATCAAAACCCAAAAAAAAAATTACTACAAGCCTCTTTCTATTATATTTTTTTGTTTTATCGTTTACGAGCTTTTCTCTAACTATTTGGCGATACGAGAATCCCTCGTAAAACATAATGTTCGTAAAATGTACGTTTTCTTGCTGGCTGGGTAATTTGGCTTCTACCTGTTTTTATGTGGTAGTGCCGCTACAACAACATACCACATAACCCAACCGAAGCCCCAACGTAATAGCACTCAAATATCTCATCAAATGTAAGTAGCTCCCAGCAAAAACTACATATGCACATATTTGTTTAAATAATTCACTACCAATTTTGTTTTTTTTTTTTCTACTGAAATGTTTTATTAAATTATTGCTCGCACATTCTTTACATGTACACTTACTTTTACACTCTTTTCTGTTAATCGTTTGTTTTTTATTATGTATTTTATATTTTATTTTCGCACTTTTGTTTGAAGTAGTTGCATTGATTATTATTTATTTTCTTCTTTCGTCTTTCGTCTCACAATGATTTGAATATACAATTTTAATTATTATATATGTAGTATTTATGTACTATGCAGAGTTGGGCAAAATTTATTCGAATGACGAATAACAAATGAATAAATTGTTTTTCTTGTTATTCGTAAATAATAAATAATTTTGGTTATTCAAAAAAAAATTATTCGAATGACGGATAAATTATGTTATTCGTTATTCGAATAATTATTATCTTCATTAATTATTCGAATAACGAATAAAATAATAATAAAACAAGTAATTTTTGTATATAGATATGTACATATATTTATGTATAAAATGATAACCGTTTTCGTTGTTGTGATTTAACTCAACCCCTAGATAGATTTAAATCAAATTTTCGGAGGTTATTCCATGCGCATTAAGTCCTATTAAAGGCTACTAGAAAACTCCTTTGTGGCGATGGAGCCGAGTTATTTATAAAAGCCGTATTTATGAACTGATTTCGTTCAAATTCAAAATGTGTTCTTCCTGCATGATGAGAAATACTTATGCGAAAAATGGGCCCGCTAGGTGGCGCTACAGTTGAGTTATTTAGAAAATCCCTACTTATTGTACAATCAGGTTGCAATTCATAATGGTGCTGCAGTCGAAATCTCTAGAAACCCCATATGTCTGGACTCCTTTGTTTTTTATGTTTATATTATACGAATTTACGATGTCCCACGTCGTCATATACCCTAAATGCGACCTTGCATCTACCTCCGCTTGATGAAATTGCTCGGGCGGCCATTGCTGCAGCAGTAAGACTCAAGGAAACCAGCTTTTGGATATTTTAAAAGTGGCGAATCAGCAAGGAGAGTTTCGACCACATCCTTCCAATTCCTATATCAATGGCCAAATTTTACATCGAGGACGCACATCTGTGCTCTTCAGCATCCTTATAAGGACTTTTGTTGGCCTACATGACATAAGACTAGAGGTTGACGCATCGGACCAATGTTGTAGTTGCAAGATCATAGAAGAAGATTACGCACGCTTAGAAAAGATCTCACAAGTGGAGGTAAAGCTCATGACATTGAAAGGAATTTTTTCTTGCATATAGCATCAGAGCGCTATTTTTTTGGCAGAAATATGTGTGAGAATTTTTACTTTACACATATTTGGTTTTCAACGCTATTCTTGCATTGGCCAACACAAAAAATCTTATCAGGGGCCGCGAAACCATAGGGAATGGGCTAGTATTCTTGATAAAATAGTAAACAAAATTCAGCTAACTTACAATCCTTGACAATAGAAATAAAAGTAAAAGGTGGCTCAATGTGTTAAAAATGAGTTTTTATTCATTATTTAAAATAACGAATAAATTATTCGCAAGCAATTTATTCACGAATAATTTATTCGGGAATAAGTTATCTGCGAATAATTATATTACGGATAAAATTTTATTCGAATAATTATCTAAATAACAATTTATTCGAATAATGCCCAACTCTGGTACTATGCAATTACATACATATGTATATTTAATGATTGATGCACACAATTGAATATGATTTTCTTTTCTTTTCGTGTATGTGTATGTGTGCGCAGTTATTGTTAATTTTTATTTAATTTAATTTTGTTGCACATAAAATATGTATGCGAATGGCGCTGAATTAATTGAATCGTAATGTAATTTTTTTAAGTTTTTGCTATGCTTGACCAGTGTTGGGGAGCGGTCACCAAACAGCTATCGTTTCTTGAATCTTGCCGGATGGGCGTTAATTGTGCTTGAGTTGCGTTGTTGGTATTTTTTACGTTAGTTACATTTTTATTTATTTTTGTCTTTTTTGTTTTTGGTTTTTAATGCTTGCGCTTCGATAGTAAATTGGTGCAGGTGAGGTTATACAAAAGCGATTGATTTCTTTATTTTTGTTTTTTGTTCTTAGACTGCAGTTGGTGTTTCTATTTTTCTTTGTTTACTAACATTTTTCGCATTTGACATTTAGCTTATATTTTTATGATTTTATTCTTGCATAACACACATGCAGTTCTTTTTGTTTTTAGTATTAGACTGTTCTACTGCAATTTAATTTAATTTATTTTTTTTGTTCCTTTTCTTCTGTACTTATTAAAATATTGGTAAGCTTAACAAATGTAATATAAGCCGCCTTCGATTCGCCACTTCTCTACTCGCTATGTTTGACAACAAGGTTAGCTAGTAGCGATGAACGATGGCGAGTTTGGTTGTACCTCATCGATTTCGTTCGGTTCGCCGCTCGCTAACTGTTGGCGAATCGAAGGCGGCTATATTTTTCTGATATTACTAGGTTGTTAGTTTAAAATGTAGTTCTTTTTTTTAATGTTATACTTTACATAATATGTATGGGGCGGGGCGTTTTCATAGTCAAAATAAAGCCGACACTAAAGTTAGTTGCAACTTTTTGATATAATTTTCAATGGAATATCTGTGAAACAAAAGCTGCAACTAAATATAGAAACGACTTTATTTCGACTAGGAATATGCCGCTATGTTGCAGCTGTTAATTTGTTTGTTTGTTTTTTATTTGCTCTTCCTGTTAGTTGAGTTTTAAGTTTTCCTCAGTATCAGCTTATGCAAACATTGTGCTAGGATTATATAAATTTACATAAAATGGTTTTAGTTTCACAATCTACTGTAGTTTTTTTTTGCTTTTAGTTTTCATTAAGATTTTATTTTTTTCCTTTTTATTATTTCTTCATTTTTACTGGCCATTTATTAGTTTACTTGCTGCTGCTGTGGTGTATTAGTATCTCTTTGCGTTTTATCATCAACACTTTTCAATGATACTCCTCAATAGTATTTAGTATAATTTAAGGGTATTTTCTTTCTGTTTTTTGACTTGTTAGTTTTGTTGCATTTAAAATGTTGTGTTACAAACTAAATTACAACTATTTTAATATTTATATTTTAATTACGTGTATTGCACATTACGTAAAATTAAACGCAAGCCACGTTGTTAGTATGCTGTGTTCTATGTTTTTTAGTTGTTTTTATATTTTTTTTTGTGTTTTTTTTTGCTTTTTCATGTAAAGCTGTTAAAATTGGATAATATAAAAATGTATTCATTGCTTTTGTCTTACTTACAAACTTAAAAATGCGACAAAAAATATGTGAGCACAAATAATATTTTAAATATTTTTAACAAAAGTCTATAAATATGTCAAGTTTTTTTTAACAAAGTCACGTTATGCAATATTAAATATTAAAGCAAATGATAGATAAGTGAAGAGTAAAACAAATATCAAAATGGTTTACAGATATACACATACATATATGATTTTCAACACAATATTTTAATTAGATAATTTATTAAATACAATTTAAAATTACAAATTATTAGTTAAGAAACAAAATAATACGCGCTAACATCTAAAAAGGCAAATGAATCAGAGAGTATCGTAAAAATCGAGAAATCGATAAGTAATTAAAGCCAACCGAGATCCTGCTCTGTTGTTACACTAAAACAAAATGACGATTACTTGCATGTGCGCTAAGTATGTGCGTGTGCGTCTTAATCATAAGAAAAAATAAATAAGAATCAAAGATTAAAAAAGATAAAATTGAAGTGTAAAATAAAAAAAAAAATTAACAAAAAATTTAAATATAAAAAAAAATCCTAAAAGAATTGTATAAAACTAAAATCATTTTAATTAAATACTACAGAGCGAATGAGAATATAATGCGGACATGGCTACGCTGAATGCATTAAATTAATTTTTTTTTAATTTTGAAAAATTTACTTCGCGATTTGTATCTGAAATTCTTTATAGAAAATAGTTTTGAGCGTATGAATATAAACCGAAGTTATATTAATGGCTGCAGAAAACTGAAGTGCAGCAAAGAAGGGTATTTAAATTTTTTTTATCGAATGTCGAAAGTAGTCTATTTCGGAGCGACTTTGCATCAAATTTGGTTTGAGGTTATGCCATCTGCATCTTTTCCTTATTTTATGTGAGCCGAGACTAAAAAACTATGCCAATTTGCCCACTCTCCTTTGCGAAGTTACGCCCTCTTTTAATTGGTCCTTCAATTGTATTCATGGGCGCACTTGTTTTCGTTGTCTACATATATGTAATACTCCTATATTGGCAGTAAGCGCTAGTACCGTCCGAAAACACTACAGTACAGATATATCAATAAACACGTACGAAAGAAAAGGAACACACACGTTTATAAATAAACATGTACACAACACCTATACAAAAACGGCACTCAAGTACACAATACATTGACAAAAACAGTACTAGACTGTCTCGCTTTGATTTCGGAATGCTTACACATTGAGAAGTTAGCTTACTGCCAATATAGAAGTATTACATATATGGTTGTCTACCCCTGGCAGCCGAGTCGGTGGATATTTTTAACTGAGCATCATCATCCATGTTTACGATATGCGTCATCTTCGGTGTCATTTTTGCTACACAAACTTTTGTAAAGGGATGACGAAAATTTCCTGAGAAACCCAACACCTTCCATACGTTCCGAAGAACTACTTTGCACGATATCTTTTCTCATGGATTTAAAAATCGGAATATGCACTCAAAATTACTACCTTTTTGCATTTTAACCCTTTTTGAAGACTGTAGTAAAGGATTACGTTAAAATTTATACAAAAATATTTTTTTTTTTATTGTTTTTCTTTACTGCAACTTTTTTCATTCGAAATATCACCGATATCTAACGACTTATACTTTTTAAGTTTTAATTACCAAAAAAGCATTTGTTTTGTTGACATAACCTAACATTTTTTTAACATCATACATTTATTTAGTCTTGTGCCGTTTCATATGTTTTAAATTTCCTAAAATTTTATTTTCACGTGCACATAACTAAAATATAACTTGTGTTTTTCACGCATAACGAATAAACTCTACCATTTTAGACATTTTTAAAAAGTGAAATGACGAATTCTGAAAGGCCAACGAATTTGAAACACATAACAATATATAAGGAAGCTCACATAGAAAGTATACATATACTGAGGCATGCATGCTTTTTGTATATACATATATATATTTTTTTTTGTAAACATAAAATCAATTTTTTTTTTTAACCATTATTTTCCACGCCTTAAATATACAAAAAAAGTTTCTGAAAGCCGAATTCGCTATCTAAACTCAAGCTACCTTTTAAAGTTTCGACTTTTTTTGATATAACCTCAAATTTTTCGAATGCGTCGATATTTTTTACGTTTTATAGAACAGAAAAGTTTCTCTACCTGAGATACCTCAAAGTTTGAAAGCTACAACGGCATATTTTGTTTTGACCAAAGTACTAAAAACAAGTATACAGCCTGGCTAAATGCTTACTAATAGAAAAACTATATTGAAAACTTGTCATTTATAAAGTCGAAGCTCTGACAGCACATAAGGCCATGTCCAAAATACTAAAAATTTACTAAAAAAATATTTATATTAAGAAAAATAATGACTTTAAAACTTAACAAAACTGCATTGTAACTGAGAGAAAGAAAAATATGTTTACAAATTTACTATTTATTACATTTTTTTTTTTCAAAAAATTGTTTTGAATTCTGAAAATCAATAAATATATACAAAACGAAGTATTAAAATATTTTGTGACGTTCAAATATTGAAAATAAGTGTAGCCACAGCCGAACTCCCATTTCTATATATATTTGTGATTTACGATTTAATCAAACAAAAAAAAAATTACGTTTTCACACCAACACTTTTTCTAACGCATAGAAAAAAAAAACGGTGCGCAGTATAAAAATTTTCAAAATCCGATTTCTTTAATAGATATTTCTAAATCTTTTTTCTGAAAAAAAAAATATCTGTAAGAACTTTTTAATAAATCAATCTTTTTAAAAGGATTTGACTATCTTTAAATCTGCAGCACAGATACGAAAAAAGTTATAATATTAGTTAATTTATTTAGAAAATACGTATGTACAAACATGCGAACTGAACCGTTCCGTATTTTGAGATATGGGCCAATTCTTCCTGTGAAAAAAATATTAAACAAACGCGGATGTTTAAAATGCTGATGATTAAAGAAATGCTCATCCCTACATCGTCTTTACAGTAATCCAACTCATAATATTTTGCGATTTACAATTTTAAGATCACATAATTTGCAAACTACATTAAAGAAATACTAAAATTCCGAAAATGGGAGCACACCTGTTGCATATATATTTATGAAAGTATGTAGTACTTGTATATCTCATACAAATCTTAGCAGTTATGTATGTATGTGAAATTTTCGTGAATTTTAAAGTGTTTATTGAGTTTAAAGTATTCACAATTTTATTTTAGGCCAACATGAGTTCCTTATCTTTTAAATGCTAGGTATATTTTATCTGTGGCATTTTGATAAAACAATTTCTCTCCCCAACAATATTTTAACGATGAACGAGCCGTAGGTGTAGTTTAAGATGCCACGCTCTCCTAATTATTTTTAATCCAAAGTCGAACCTTCTAAGGTCACTCAAGTTGTTTTATCAAAATGACACAGATATGTATGTATTTAGTATGTGCGTACAATATCTTTTAAAAAACTATAAATAAAAAAATGATTTAGAAAATCACACAAAAAAAAATACAAGCAAGCAATCTATGTGCAATTCAAAAAAGTGTCCATTTAAGTTCATATCGACGCAGCTCGGTTATGAAACAAGCATAAATTGCATATGTATTTATGTATGTATAAAAATTATAAATATTTAAAATTTTCGCTTTTACAAAATAAATTACAAACCAAAAAATGTACATATGTATGTACGTATGTATAAAACCTAAAATTTCAAGACAATCGTCATTAGCATTAGTTTTACATACATATTTAGGTTAGTTCAATGTTAAAATGTTCAAATACATATAGTATAATAGTTTAATAAACTACATACTCGTACAATTAGACGGTGGGTAATCCCACATTTTCACTAAACTTTAGCTCTAACAGATTCTAGATTTTAGTTATTTACTTTAGTTTATTTTCATTTGTTGTGGTTGTTGTTGTTTACATAAACTCACTTTTTTGCTTTGTGGCATTTTGGTATTTCTCGCTCCTCTTTCCATTCCCGCTCCCACCATTATAATTCGTTTTTTTTTTGTCATTATAATTAACCAGCATTATCTTTCGCTTAGTTACAGCGTTTATTTTGTGTGTGTTTTCTTATTGTTGCTGTAATTTTTTTTAATCATTTGTTGTTTAGGTCTTTTTTTTCTTGTGCATTGCCACCGAAAATATTTGCATAGCGTTTGTTTTTCTACATTTCAATGATTAGCACAAAAACTTTTGCAGTGTGACTTTGTATTTACTTTCGTGTTTTTGTTGTTGTTTTTTTTTTGATTTTCTTTAAGATCTTGCAAATCGTCATATATTTCGCATTTTTATTTGCTGTTCATTTTACGCGCCTATTTCGCAGCCAACAAGAGCCGCCGTGGCCTACTACAAAGCTTGCGACAAGCCTATCGTATCCAGTACAAAGTCGAGCTCTTTGTTTGTTGTACCTTCTAGTGATTGCTGTGGTTGTTGCTGCCGTTGATGTAGTTGGTTTTGTAGTTGATACGGTTGCTGCGGCTGTTGGTATTGTGTCTGTTGTTGCTGTGGATTTATTGATAAGTTGATTGTTGCAAATGCTGTGGTGTTGTTCATAGTTGTTGCTGTTGCTGTTGCCGTTGCTGCTGCAGCTACTGCTGTTGTTGTTGTTGTTTCTGCAGTCATCGCTGTCTCCCCCAACGTTTTGGCCAACATTTCAGCCGTTGGCTTCTTCTCTTCCGCATCACTTAGTCAAAACTATGTTAACAAACGGCCACGGCTCCCTTTGCCAATCGGCCTTCCCTAGAGTGGATGTAACTTGGTCGTATGTACCGTTAAAGCGCTGCGCTGTGTAAAGCGCTTGTCACAGTAGGGGCAGGTATAAGGCTTTTCGCCAGTATGTGTGCGTATATGCTTGGTGAGGTAATCCTTGACACTGAAACGTTTCTCACAGTAGACACAGTGAAAGGGTTTCTCACCTGTAGATTTCCAGTAGAACCATAGCACAGACACACAAACAAAAGATTTGTAGAAGATACGAAGAGAAAGAAAAAGAAAAAAAACTCATGCATTAGTTATAGTGTGTGATAATAAGTTGTATATGCAGTCAGCTGCTTGGCCATGGCCAATGAATGATTTGTTGAACTACCACAGCAACGAGCGCAAAAGCTTAAGCAACAAATATTAATGCATTTTTTGTCTGCTATTCAACAAATCATGACTTTGGCTCTGTTGGCACTTGCAGATAATTTGCCAAATATTTTCAACATTGTTTTTGTAATTATTCAATAAAAAAATGCAGTACAATAGGTTTGATGAGATGGAGGGAAATGCAATATTGTTGTCATGTGGGTGGCGGCTTAGTGGCTGCAATAGGCGGGCAGAAAAAAAAGTTTTGATTATTAAGCGACTGCTTAAAAAATTATCACTTATATATGTTTGCGGCTGCTGGATGTGATCGTCGTCAGCGTCGCTATTATGATGAGCAATTAAGCGTAGTATGATTTTGTTTTTTCGCCTATTCGATTTAAACTAAAAAAGGGTCTGAAAGTGAGATTCGCAATCGCAGCGAGGCTGAATATCTGGGATTCTTGCCTTTCTACATATTTTCCTACAATATAAGACCTTTGCCAAAGCCTTCTCTAGGACATATGCGCATCGCTAGAGTAAGGCCTCACTGAAAGTTATATTCTTCATACTTGGGAGAGTTCTTTTAGAGAATGCTACAATGGCCGCCTTAGAGGTTTTGATATTACGACCCATTTTAGGGCACCAGACTTCGTTTAGTTTAGACCTCTTTGTATTATTTGACGGAGCGTATTCTCGAACTTTCTTCTGGCAATCATTACTAAGCCAATCGCATATCCTTGGCAGCTAATGCCAATATAAGAGAGGATGGGTAGAAGTTCTCCACTACCATGCTAGACAGGAGATATCAGTTTCAGTTTTGAAGCATCTTAGTTTAAATTTTCGTTTCTCTCCCATTCAAAGCCAATTAGTATACAAATAGTTATATAGGCGTACTAGTTGGAATTAAAGCAGCCTGCCTTAGAGTATTAGATCTATTTCTTTATCGATAGTCTTTTCCATTCTTTGTGCGTGATATTCAGAAAAGAATTTAAGTTCAATATAAGAAATTAATGCGGTTGACTTTAATGATTTTGAAATATGTATGCTTCAGAAATATGTGAACCATCCAGTCTCAGGTTTTAGATAAAATTCTGAAATCTACACCTTTTCCAATTGTATTTCAGAAAAGAACAAATGTATTTCAGAAAAGCTCAAATGAATTTCAGACAAGGTCAAATGAATTTCAGAAAAGAGCAAATGTACTTCAGAAAACCTCAAATGTATTTCAGATATTCCAATTGTATTTCAGAAAACCTCAATTGTTTTTCAGAAAAGCGCAAATTTGTTTCAGAAAAAGTGAAATGTATTTCAGATATTCCAATTGTATTTCAGAAAACCTCAAATGTGTTTCAGAAAACCAGAAAAGTATTTCAGAAAAGCGCAAATGTATTTCAGAAATGTGCGCGAGCACAATCTGCTGTAGCATCAGTATCCTTTGCCTGACGAATAACTTCTTCCAAATATTGCAGACGCCTTTCTATTACTCCTCGGCCATTTATCGTAGGAAGTGCCATATTACTTTTTACGGACGATTTAATTTTTGACCATATATTTTCAATCGGATTTAGCGTCGGGGAATATGGTCCTAGACGTAAAAGAGTGGCTGATCCGTTATTGCAAATATGCTCTAGTCCAGAATGGCAGGGTGCATTGTCGCATACAATGACCAAATCCGTCAAATCGTTGCCTAAAGTTCTCCACTTCTCTAAAAGTTCTTTCACCCACTCTGCAGCGCTCTCCTTTTTGAACGAGCCACGACGCGTTTCCATTGATAGCACACCTGATGTGCTTATAGCTCCGATTAGGTGAACGTTTGGTCCTCTTGATGGAGGCAACGTTAAACTTGCTCGCGTTCCAGACCGAGAGCGACCTCTTGTGCGGCGACAAAATAAATTAAAATTTGTTTGATCTATGTACACTATTTGCTTGCCTTGTTGAATAAAGGCACTCAACTTGGTTACAAATTCTGCTCGCTTTTGCTTATTATCCAGCGTATTCATCGTCGCTGGCAAATGGTGTAGCTTTTTAAGGCTAAACATTTTGCCTTCTAGATAATTTGCTGCGGTCGATGTGCAAATGTTTTTTCTTAGCTCCACTTGCACTTTTGTTACGATCTGCTTTAGTGTGATGGTACTTTCTTCTTCCACCCAACGAATTATAACGTCTACCTCATCTTCGGAAAGCTTTTTTTCGTTACCTCCACCCCTTTTATGCGTCTCTATTCTACCAGAATTTACCCAAGTATAGGCAGTTTTATATACAATTCCTAATGACGCTGCCAAACTGCACCAATCTTCACCTCTATTGGCAGCCTCAACAAATCAAATCGGTCTACGTCGTTATATACTGCATAATTCTTCTTCTCCACTACCGTGGTTTCTGCACCAAAAAAGTTACAAATATTAATACAATTGTTCGTTCGTTGGTATATATGTACAGTATCGGCCATATCTATAGCACGCCATTTCAAAGTGATATTGTGTGCCACTTATGTTTATTTATTTATTTTTAAGAATTTTCAATTAAAATTTAGTTCGTTCTCAGACAAACCCCATATATACCCAAGTTTAACAATTTGTAGAAAACTTCAAAAACGTGCAACAAAACTTCACCTAAAATTCAAACTTTTTTCTCGGAAGTGTTAGAATTTTTCTAAACATACAGTTTTATAGTCCAATCAATTTTAGTCTGATAATGAGCAAGTTTCAAGTGGCTAAAGGTTACCGTTGATTTTTTAGAATTTTTTTCGCCAAAGGTGTTGCGGGTTTCTTCCATATACAAATAAATTGAGTTTATTCATTATATGGAAGCCAATGCGGCAAAAAAAATTCTAAAAAATTAACGATAATTCGTAGCCACTTGAAATTTGCACATTATCAGACTAAAATTGCAGGGGCTAAAAAACTGTGTACTAAAACAAATTCTAACATTTCCGAGAAAAAAGTTTGAATTTTAGGTGAAGTTTTGTTGCACGTTTTTGAAGTTTTCTACAAATTGTTAAACTTGGGTATATATGGGGTTTGTCTGAGAACAAACTAAATTTTAATTGAAAATTCTTAAAAATAAATAAATAAACATAAGTGGCACACAATATCACTTTGAAATGGCGTGCTATAGATATGACCGATACTGTATGTATATGCATACCTAAAACATCTCCTCGGCATATTGGACACTTCCTCGTTTGTAAAATAGGATCACTACATTTTACGTGGAATAAATGCCTACATGGAAGCAAACGAAGAACCCGTTGCCGGCGCATGTCGACTCTGCAAATCGCACAATTGTCCTTTAACTCCATTTATGTACGTTAATAAAACCTCGCGATCAAAAATTTCCAGAATAATTATTCACTTCGTTACCGGACTAATAATAATAGCGAATGAGTTTGTTTTTTAATTTTTAGACATTTATCTACAAGCATGTTTCTTTTCTGAAATACATGAGGGTTTCTGAAATACAATTGGTTTTTTCTGAAATACATTTGCCTTTTTCTGAAATACATTTCCACTGTTCTGAAATACAATTGAGGTTTTCCGAAATACAATTGGAATATCTGAAATACAATTGAGGTTTTCTGAAATACATTTGGTCTTTTCTGAAATTGATTTGAGCTCTTCTGAAATACATTTCCACTGTTCTGAAATACAATTGAGGTTTTCCGAAATACAATTGGAATATCTGAAATACAATTGAGGTTTTCTGAAATACATTTGCTCTTTTCTGAAATTCATTTGAGCTTTTCTGAAATACAATTGCTTTTTTCTGAAATACAGTTGGAAAAGGTGTAGTGCTACTTTGACTTTAAACCCCAAAATCGAAATATTTAGATAACTTCGCCTTTAATGCCAAAGGCCTAATCTACTTTTTTTAAGATATGTGTTCGATCCGAATTTTAGGTTTTTAGCTAATGGTACTTTAAAAGAAAGCACTTCGAAAAAACATCACACTTATTTCTTACATTTTACTTAATTTTTCTATGTAGCCAAGTAGAAAACCTAACCTAAGCTTCACAGATCTATTCAGCGCTGGTAACATCAATTTTTTAGCCAATAAATAAAGTAGAAATGGGAACATTTGTTGATAAAATTTTCGATTGCAAAATGCCTTTAACCCGAAATAACTCTGAATTTGCTCATTTCAATTTTTCTTCAAGTCATAGTATTCAATTTCTTCCAAAAGATTCTCTACTCTAATCCTAATTAAAGCCTAAATAATCAGTTTTAATTTTTCATTTATATACATACGTATGTGCATATGTAAGTATGGGGAAAATGCTTCTGCTGTACGCAATAATAGCTCATCATAAAGTACTGTTTTGCTTATATTTTTAGTTTTTTCTTTAGCAATGCATATGAGCAAACGATGAGATGGAATTTATTGTTTGTCATTGCGTAAGCATTTTTTATCTAAGATAAATGAAAATAATATGCATTCCAGATATACAAAATACATATTGATTGCTTTTGAAGTAATTATTACGACATACATAAGTATGTATGTACTATATATTTTCTATTTCTGGTAATAGTATTCAGAAAAAGAATAACAAATACACTGCATTTAGCTGAGCTGAGAATAGTTTGATTTGTTTTTGCTTAATTTTGTGATTTGATTTTTAATCGGTTTTGTTGTTTGATTTTGTTTTGAGTGAAATTGATTGATTGATTGAACTGAGTTGAGCTGATTGACTGATTGATTGGTGGATTTACTGACTGATTGATTGATTTTTTCAAAATATACTATATTCTCTCACCCGTGTGAGTTGTTAAATGTTTGTTCAGGTAGTCCTTTACAGTGAATTGCCTGCCACAATATCCACATCTAAAGGGTTTCTCACCTGTATGAATGCGCGTGTGCTGTTTGAGGGTGTTCGATTGGGTGAATGACTTGCCGCAGTAGGAGCACGAGTAGGGGCGTTCTTTAGGCGTGACGCTGCGTAGGCGTAAACGAAGTTGTTTAACAGATAGAAAACAGAATAGAAATTAGTTAATTATTCATGACAATTCATTTGAGAAACAAACACTTAGATTAATAGTTAAAACTAGGGCTGTGCGATTATTCGATTACTCGAGCAAGTTGGTTAATCAATTATTCGGTTAATCAATTACTCGAGTAATCAAGATTTTGATTACTCAAAACGATAATTAATCGAGTTACTTGAAATATGATTACTCAAAAAAAATAATTTTGCTCGTTAAAAGAGTTTGCTTTGGAAAATGCTTATTTTCTTTTTTACATTCTGTATATGAAAAAAATTTTTTGTTTTTATTTTTGAAAACAGAAACGTTGTTTTCAAAGTATCAAGGAACTTTAGCTACTTTATACATATGTAAAGAGTTGAAATGTTGATTACTCATTTTACTCGAAATTTTGATTAATCATAAAGCAAATTACTCAAATATTTTTGTTTTTAGTTAATCAAAAATCTTGATTACTCGAGTAACTGAACTTTTGAGTAATCATAATTTCCAATTAATCGAATAATTGAGTTATTTACTTTATGATTAATTAAAATTTTGAGTAATCAATTAATCGCACAGCCCTAATAGACACACATTGGCTGCATTTCTTTATTCATTCTGAACGTTTGGAATAAACTTTTTTGTTTATTTATTCTTAAGAACGTTCCTGATGATATGTTGACGTATATTTCAAAAGCATTCTGTTTATTCCGGCTGTGAAATGGGATTATCCGGAATGTATAAAGAAACGCTGCCATTGAGAAGCTAAGTACGAAATTTCCGGGCATTGAAAAATAAAAATCCATTAGACTTGCTATCTGATTTTTGGTTCCGATAGATTCATATTTACATACATGTGTTTCTAAATTTTAATAGACTTATCGGATAGACGGATTAGCGAAATTTCGTACAAAGCATTCTACATAAATAACCAAATTTTAAATTATCTAAAAATATAAGATATAATATTAAAGTGCAATGATTACTCTGCTTGGCCTGTATGTATTTTACGGTGCATCGCCAATGTGCCGGGCGTCTTAAAGGTTTTCGGACATTCCGGGCATTTGTGGCGCACTTTGTTTACCAATGTCGTGGAAGCTCCGGTGCTGGCGGCTGCTGTGCCAGTCGCATTTGCCAGGGCTCCGGCTGTAGCTGATGCGGTGCTTACTACTACGCTCGTAGCACCAGCTGGCTGCTGAATGGTGTACACGGGCACTGCGGCCGGATCTATATCACCGTTGCCATCGCTAATGCCAAGCGGTTCTTCCTTGATTATCACACGTGGATGGCCCTCTGTGCTGCCATTGCTGCCTTTGTTCAATTTTACAGTTAGAGGTGGTACTTTTAATTGAGTTTGCTGCTGCTGATTTTGCTGTGCCTGTGCCGCTTGTTGTTGCGTTTGTGCATGCGATTGCGCCTGTCCGGCCTGCTGTCGTTGCTGATCAAGCAAATCTGGTTGCGGCTGCCTTTGACGATCGAGTAAATCTGGCTGCTGTTGTTGTTGCCGTTGTTGTTGTTGCTGCTGTTGTTGTTGCCGTTGTTGTTGTTGCTGCTGCTGTTGTTGCTGATGTTGTTGCTGCTGCTGGCGCTGCTGTTGCTGTTGCTGATTCTGCCTTGAGTTCAATTCTTCTGGTGGTATAGTATTCATTTCTTCAGGCGGCATCGAAGGCATCTCTTCTGGTGTTTGGGGTGGTTCAGGCTGATCCATGTACGGCGGCTGCTGAGCTGCAGTCATATTGGAGGCAGTGCATACAGAGCCACAGTGCATGCACTTGAATTCATCGCCTTCGTGCAAGGTCACTGATGAAATACCATAAATGCCACATGCCATGCAGCGCGCTAGAAAAGCCGTGGTTTGATGTACGATACGGTGGTGTTCATCTAGCTCCTGCGCCGAACCAAACTTCTCCTCACAACTCAAGCAGGGATACTCAATTTTCATAGGATCCGAGACTGGTACGTTCGGCTGTGGAACACCGCCTAGCAAGAGCCCACCGGCACCACCGATGCCACCACCGCCACCAATCATGCCAGCTGATATGCCGTGGCACAACTGCATATGCTCCTGAGCGTGTTGTGGTCGCTCAAATTGCTGACCACACATCGGACAAAAGCTTGCCGATGTAATAACGCCACCATCCATGGCCAGGTTGGGTAGGAAAGATGATTTTAATGTATCCATGGCACTGACTGCAGATGTGCCCGAGGATGACTGTGCTGTGGTCGTTGGTCGGCACAGCCGCAGTTCCTGCGCAGTAGAGGACGATTTCAACATAATTTCATGAAACAATGGCAGCGGTTCAAGCAATGCAAAAATGACCTTACAACAAAAAATAATGCGTTATAGCACAAAAGCACAATTAGAAGCGTTGAATCGTTCACAATATAGTGACGTAGGCGAGGCAAGGGCATATGTGGTCAATAAGCGCGCAACTGTATGCGAGAGCACCTAAGTATTTGTTTTCCCCCGTTTACCTACAGCAGTAGCTTGCGATTGACGCGCGGCAAAGTCTTTTTTGCGTTTAAATAAAGAGCAAAGTGTTAATTAGCGTAGACGATTTTCAACTTCAACAATGGTTTTCCAATCGTCTTTCGTTTTACAATGATTTTTTGCATTTTCAGCAATTATCTCTTTGACTCCTACTCTATATCACTGTTTCTCCCCCGTTCACGCTATCATCCTTCCACGACCTTTTTTCGTTTGCCGTTGTCTGTCGTCGCTACCTTGAATCATGGTCGCTACCAATTCCAATTTCGAAATTTCACTTTTTCTTCACTTTCGCATTTTCGGACGCAGTTTTGTCACTGCTCCGCGTTTATGCTTCTTTTATGGCGACAACTGCTGTTGCTGTCGCTGTACACTCATGAACCAACGACTACAGATCACCTAATCAGCCATCGTTGTATTTGTAATCGATTTTCAGAAAAAAGTTTTCGTAGCGTTTTTGACGTTTTTCGGGTTTGTTTACATCGTCTTCTACCTCTTCGTAGTGATTTTTTAGCGATTGAATGTGTTTTCTGCAGCGATTTTAATTATAAATTTTGGTTTATTACATATTTATGATATAAAATAAAGTGCTGTGTGGTCGGAACAAGTTTGTGCGTATGTTTGGTTTGCCAAAAGGCGTAAATTTGCGTGAAAAGTGGGTGCACGTTTGTGGCCAGAACGGTGGCATTGAAAAATCGACCCGTGGTAATGATATGCGATTGTAAAACACTTTCAATCATGAAAACCATATTTTATGAACTTTTTTTGCTAATTGTCATCAAGTTTCACTTTGTATATTTTATAATAAATACCGATTTAATCGCACTCAATCACCGCGCCTTTTTCGTTTTCTTTGTTTGTTTTCATTCTTAGGCAGATGTCAAAAACACTCAGAAATATACTTTTTTCTTGCTTCTTTGATTAGGTGATCTTGTATTTTTGGTTCATGTTTGCGACTGATGTCCCACACTTACATACAGACGGGATCGTCGAAGATTTTCCACACACTTCCTTCAAGCTATTTGATGCGCCTACAAAGTGATGAAATCGGTTTTCATCCTCCCTGCACTTCTTTTTGATATCACTTTTATGCTTTTGATTTGATTTTTGCCCTTGAGTAGCTAAAAAGCGCAAATCGCTGATGCAAATTGAATATTGAATACACCAGAAAGTGAAAATCTCTGAAAACTTTCTGGGTTCTTTTTTGGGCTGCCAAAAATAAGTATTGCCAGTCAAAAATAAGAAAATGGAGGTGCAGTAAAATGCGAGAATGTAGCCACGATCCATGGTACAATAAAAACAGGTAGAAGCCAAATTGACATCAAACCTACAAAAGTCAAAGTTTTCGGGAGAGTAAAAATAAAAATGAGCGTGTGTAAGGAAAAATAAAAAAATACATTTCACTGGTTGACGTTTTTAAGTATATTTGAAGTTTATTCTTATTTATTTATTTTCTTTAGTTAAAATTTGATAAAACGTGTATGTTGTTTTCTGTTTTTGTTTTATGAGTTGCAGTGTTGTTGGAGGGACTTTTCGGCATAAGGGTCATAGGAACAGCACTTGGCTTCAAACGTGCCTTTCCTGTACCTCCCGGTGTATTTGTGGAATCTACTTCTTTAAAATGTTTAACGCACAGCAAGGCATTTCACTGCCGCTCTGCCCACAGCTGCTTTCGCAACGTTCCTTACGCGAAGGACATTGAGGCACGTTAAATAATTAGTGGTATCTGCCTTATATTTAACACCACATAAAACACAACGCTTCAGGTGTTGCATTTTTAACACATACACTAAGTATAAACCGCACAACACTACAAAAATTTAAATGCAAATTAAAATTTGTTATTAACGAACATTCAAAAAAAAACAACGATATGACATTCAAAGCGTAACGAAATATAGGAAATAAAATAAAATCAAGTTGAAGTTTAAAGGTTTGGTTCTCATGAGAGCAACGTCATTTTGGCTTCTACCTGTATTTATGTGCCTTGGCCACGATCCAGAAAATAAAGGTCGCGCCATTCGCGGACCGCTAACCCTCTCTTCGTCGATTTGACAGCATCCACCCAATCGCTGACGTCATAAAATACTTTTGTTTACATTCACTGTTGCCAACTTGATGCTTTTCGAACCAAATTTAGTGGGTATTCAAAACGCGAAAATTTATGAGTTTTGTGCTTGGTGCGTGTTTGGTGCTTTTGTTTTTAGTTTGAAGACACCAAATTAGAAAATCTTAAAAAAATGTAAGCAAAATTTATAGCAATCGTAAGTGTGGTAAGCAATTTTACAAAAATTTAAACAAAATCATGGCACAGTGACAATCAAATATGTGACAAAGAAATATGTGGCAGCACCTTCAATCATGCCAGAAGAAATCGACCGTTGTGCAAGAAACATTGGCCCGTAGTCATAGTCAAAATAAAGTCGACTTTAAAGTTAGTTGCAGCTTTTTTGACAGATATCCCATTGAAAATTATGTCAAAAAGCTGCAACTAACTTTAAAGTCGACTTTATTTTGACTATGACTACGGGCCATTGATTTTTGAATCGGCGTCCTTACAATAAAATTATGTATTCATATAAAGTACATAAAATACATCAATACAAATTTGGTGCTTTTTCAAAGTTAAAACTTGAAACTTGGCAACACTGCCTTTTGGTCGATGTTTCCTCTTTTTCTTGTCGAGTTCGTCTTGCTCTCTCATTCTGGTATTTTTTGACGTCACGGCCAGTTGCTCCCAGCTCGATTGGCGCAATCTTGTATTCTATCATTCTTGTCTCATTCTGGTATTTTTTGACGTCACGGCCAGTTGCTCTCAGCTCGATTGGCGCAATCTTGTATTCTATCATTCTTGGAATGTAGCCTACAAAGACTCTAATTATCAAATGAAAAATCATTTGTTGGACAAAAACAGGGAAAAAAGTTTTAAATAATAAAAATAAATAAACATCAGGAAATTATACCACGATTTGTATTAACAAATAAAAAGAAAAGTTAAAAAAAGAAGTGTTGAATTATTACAAATATTTAGGCACATGTATCGCCCTGCGCGATGCACGCAGGGTTGTGTTTGTCATCTTTTTTGTATTTAGAATATGAAGGGCCCCCTTTAAGACCCTACACACGCATTGATATTTCGGCCAACCAGTTGACCAACCTACTTAACGAACAACACATGTTTAAGTTAATGCGCCTTTAAAAAATTAAATCGCATTTAGGTTGCCAACTTGTCTACATACAGAGCAACAAGTTGACCAATTTGCCTCAAAATCAAAAGTTTTTGATTTTTCTCTAACCTGACGAACAACTTAACGAAGGTTTGCCTACACACGGCTTATTTACCACCAACTTCTAGCGGCTGGCCAACTGGCACTTTTGAAAAATAATATTTCAATACATTTTTGTAAAATCCTTTCGCACGTACTTCTTTTTCTCAACTAAAATTTTCTAATTTCTATAGTTTATGCAACCGATTTATCTTACTATGGCATTGGACTTTCGCTTTAGGAATGTGTTAATGGGAAGAATTAGAAAGAATGGCACCTTTATGTTTCTATTTCACTTTTTTAATCCTCAATATGGCACTTCATAGCTATGTACAATTGGCCCTGGCTCCGATAGTGTCGATGCGAGCTGTACCTTGGGTGGAGCCCGGTTCGATTCATCAGTGTATTTTTACTTTGAAGAATCTTGAATTATCTCGTCTGGGACCAACGTAAAACTACAAGCCCCTTCATTTGTTAAAAACAAAGGCACTTACCACAAAGAAACAAGTGAACCGCTCATCATTTTCCATAGATCCGATCCATCTTTACGCTTTACATTGTGGCTAGACCCAGATTCAGCTATATTTTTAACTTTTATGATGAAGACAATGCTATGCCCTGAAATACATAGTGCCCAACCTTTTACTAGTAATCCGTTGTAGGAAGCTGCATCCAGTAGTACGGTAAAAACCAAATTTTTTCTTACTACTGTTTAGAAGGCTGTATTAGTACAAGCTGGCAATTGTTTGAAATCCGACCCCCGCCCGCCCCATAATTCGCATACAACTTTGCAATTCTTATTGAATAAACTATCACGTAATTTTTTTTTAAATTTTTGTAATTCTATTTTTATTGTAAAAACCATACGTTTGATGTTTCATGTACGTTTTATTGGAAACAGGACCTAAACACAAAAACTTGTATATTATAAAATTCATTCCAAGTATCAATGCTAGGTGTTTAACCCAAAAAATTGGTTTTTGTTCCTCAAATACTCAGTTCAGTTATGGTAGCACGAAAGTCATTCAGCAAAAGTCTGACGCATAAGCTAACTCGTCACTGTATTTGAGAAGCTTCCAATACATGAAATAAATATTTACCTTAAAATTAAAATTAAGCTCTCAACAAGCAGACACCACCAGCGCTCTTGATTTTGTCTTCAGCCTTTTTCGAAAAGTATTTGGCCTTAACAATAACGGGCTGCTTAGGCAAATGTCCACGACCCAACAAT
This sequence comes from Rhagoletis pomonella, assembly GCF_013731165.1. NCBI lineage: Eukaryota > Metazoa > Arthropoda > Insecta > Diptera > Tephritidae > Rhagoletis > Rhagoletis pomonella. Next base: position 65,908,953 of record NW_023458560.1, read on the forward strand.
TTGTAGTAACCCTACAAGATATAAAATATGTTTAGTACAATCATCCCAAAATTCCTTATAATGTACATATAAATCATTTTAGGTTAAAATTTCTGCTTAATCTGAAAGGCTTTCGCTACATGGGGAGAGCAATTGTACGGTCGCATTCAGTCCGCCCGACGCCTTGGAATGTATCTTCATGTTTGGCAGAAATTCTACATACAATTTTTAAGGAAGAGATACTTACGAATTGCACCAAATCGATGACGGGTGCCTTGTTGCTCTTCTCTTTTTGCAGTTCAGCTAATTTATCAGCTCCAACCAGCGACCACAATTTGTCCAAATTGATTGTTGGGCAGAATTTGTGTTGGCGACGCAAGTGAAAGTTTCTCATACCAACTTTACCGAAGTAACCGGGATGGTATTTGTCGAAGTTGATGCGGTGATGGTGCATACCACCAGCGTTACCGCGACCACCAGGATGCTTGCGGTGCTTGCCAATACGACCATGTCCGTGGCTTACATGACCACGCAGCTTTCTGGTCTTCTTTCTTTTGATGTTCGACTGTAAATTAAAGAAAAAAATATTTATTTTCGAATTACACACGTGTTTGGATGTTAGTACACCACCAAGTTTACAGTGGCAGTCACAATTATTTTTTTGAGGTTAGGTCGTGTAACAACACAAAAATGTAACTTTTGCTATTCACACTACAACAACGCTTTGCACTTTGGATATTTACTTCATTGTATTTTAATATAAAGTCTCCTACGTTCAAAATTGCATCTTAATTTATGCAAAAAATGAAGCAAATTGTGACTACTAAGCACACTTCGACGTCCACTCACCATCTTGAAACTTTTCGAAAGAAAGAAGTAAACGAAGTTGGCTGCAAATGTTGGCTGTCATCTGGATCACGTCAAGAAAGTGCGCTATTCGATACATCCACTTACAAGGTTGCATTTCATAGCACTTATAAAGATAAGTGCCTCACTCAGTCGCGGTACGGTACAATATCGTACGATATACGTTGCTTAATACGCTATGAATTAGTGGCACTAAAAAAATGATTGTATTATAGTACACTGCGGCACAACAATTGTAAGTAATTATTTAGGGTACTGTTACGATTTTGAAGGCCGCCTACACAGAAAGTGGGGGTTATAATCCTTTCATCGGCGTAGCCAGAATGAAATTTAGGGGAGGCCTCGACCCTATTAAGCTCGCATTTCAGGGTACTATTTTATATATATATAAGGAAAATTTTAAAGTTAGGGGAGATCGAGCACCCCCTGCCCCTACCTGGCTACGCCCATTAATCCTTTTACAAAAAATTCAACTCCGCTATTTTCAAACAGCTCACAAGGGGTCTGTGAGGGGTACCTTTTCATAAAGCGCGTTCTATTATCTTCCTTTAGAGCAGGTTTGGCAGGCCACGCTCCCGCCCCCTCCGCCACTACCACAAAATCGTTGCACAAATAACTAAATATTTCCCATTATCTATTTTCGTACATCGTATTCAACAACAAAAAAGCCCGAAACATTTAAACCTCCTCTATTAAGCGAAAACGCTGATGCTGTGGTTCTGTAATAACATTGAAAAATTTCTTATAAATCGTTTGGCCCTCGCGCCCAGCGTAGTTTCGCTGTACCCAGGTGTGATCCCAATTTGGATCCAATCGCTCGCATGTCACATATACTCGCCCATGTTCCATGGCATACAGCGTACCATTTCGTCCAAAACCAACCTGGAGAAACATTTTATTTACTTAATCAGCTTAACCAATATATTTTTCGAATTTTACATACATTCATGCCAGGATGAAAACGAGTTGTTAGTTGTGTCGTAAGCAATGTACCCTGTGAGACCCAATGTCCATCCTGAACACGCCAGCCGCGATGTTTTGGCCGTGGATGCCCCTTCTTGTTGCGCGTGCTGCCTCCAGTCTTTTTACTGGCGTTACGTATGGTCGCTGCAAAATAAAAAAAAAAGAGTTCCATAAATATGCCTATAAACGGCAATATTCCATTTATTTCTCACTCAATAAAGACTGATCCCCTTTGAGACTTTGCAGTGATAACTTTTGCATTATTGTAAAGGACATTGTTACTAATTTTAATTAACCAATCTGTGGTATTATCCAGAACTCCGTAAAATCTAAAAAAAAACTTTGTCACTATCAGCTGTTAGGGTTCGAACATCCCTTAGTACCCGATAACTCACTTTATACATTCCAAAGTACTCGTGGTATCGAATACTTTTCAGATATTATCGATTGTTGGTTTTTTTGCAGCATCGTCCAAAAATATAGAAGCAAGTATCGATAGCGTTCAATTCACTACTAAAAGCGCAGTTACCCACGAACGTAAAAACGGAGAACGTGTCAGCTGACACGATCTATCTTATGGGATCTGCGTGTTAACAAAAACTCACCACCGCATGACCGTGACGTAGACGTTGCTTCTCTCTCTTTCTATCAACAGGATAATTGATATCTTTCTACGTACTTCTACGCTACGCTACGTACACGTTCGTGGGTAACCGCGCTCTAAGATATTATACATAACTGACTGAATTGGTTTGACTGTTGAAGATATCGCGTTTTATTAATTGCGAGTGGGCAATGAGTGTGATTTATGTAAATACATACAGAAAGAGTAAACAAATACAACGTAAGATAAAAAATTTGTTTCAGATCATTAAAATCATCGATAAACACATTAAATATGAGGATTTCAAATGGAGGAAGCTTCATGCAGCTTCAAGCGAAATTCGTGCGTTGAGTACAAACAAATCTCACTTAGCACTGTTAGGGCCAGTTTTTCAGTGCCAGTTTAAACTTAGATTAATATTACGTTTAAATTGACCCCATTTAACTTGTTAAATGAAACAGAGCTTTTTGGAAAACACAATCGTGCGCATTGAACATTTGGAGTTAACTTTGACGGGTTGTTTGATTACCAATTTGTTTTTGCTTCAATTTGTTTTGTGCGAATGTCTGCTTCATGATATTAACGCATACGGATTACTTAGAGACTTCAAAATGTTTAGTTTGTGTACACTATTTATCCCTGCGTACGATGAGACCTCATGGAAAATAACTAATTACCGCCTTGGCCTCTTTTTTGGCGGGTAGACATGTATACAATTTTGAAATTTTTTGATAATTTTTAATTTCTAATATTTTTCAGATTAATTTTTTGAACGTTGGCGTGTCAAATGAAATGGTTTTCAAACGAGTTAAATGATTTAACTGGTTAATTTTCCAACAACAATTGCGTGCGATTTAACTTGTTTATGAAGATATTTTGTTCATTTAACTGCTTCAAGCCCATTTATGTTTAGCTCGTCAATTTGAACGTAGTATAAGTAAACTGAGTTTAAATTGAATAGCTGGCTGACATTTGATTGGCTGATTTTAGTTTAAACCAGCCAGATCGGGCGTTCAAACTTACTTTAAACCACTACCGTGCATTGAAAAACTGGCCCTTGGCTTTTGTTTGTGCTTCCACTTCAATAGCCGTCATCGATTCGCCAACAGTTCGCGAATGACGAAACGAACGAACTCAATGAGGTACAACCAAAAGTCGCTATCGTCCATCCTTGCTAGCTAACTTTGTTGTTGCTTTCTATTGCAAAAATTTTCGTTAAGCGACCGGAACTCACATATAGCGAGCGGAGAAGTGGCGAATTGATGATATTTCATAGAACTCAACCGAAATACGTACAGTTAAAGCTGATCTCCGATGTGGAGAAATACCAAATCCAATTGCATGCGCTTTCGAGCAGAAAATTTAACTATTCAATTCTGCTTACTTTTTTAGTACTGAGTAGTATCACACTTTCCGTCCGATACCGAAAGTAAAACTTGGTATCGATACCACATAGCAAGTCTTGAGTTTCGAACCCTATCAGCTGCTCCCCGGCAGGACTGCCATCATTTTTATTTTTTATCCGAATTTTTTCAGCGGCTGAAAATGCACTCGAAAGTAACGGCATAGCAAATCTAATTTCTATTAAAATTCATATATGTATTTTTAAATTAATTTACTGAAATATTTTATTAAAATTATGGATACAGAACAAGGTACATTGAACAGGTAGTATCAGTAGAGCAGCTGATTTGATTTATTTTCAAATTATTTGGTCTCGAAAATGTCAAATATTTTTAATTTTTTCTCACAAAAATTCTGAATTGTTAAAATCCATTTGCATGTGAAACCTTTTCCCATACAAAACAAGCGATTGAATAGCAGCTTTTGGAACGTTCGCCCAACTCGGCAGCACGACCGCTGATTACTGGGCCTTGCAAAGGATGGATCAATGCTTCGAGAAGCAAACAAATTTACTAGGAAAGAAAGTTGCATCAATTTTTATTTTTTCCAATTTCAATTTTTTATTTTTTATAATTTTTTGTATTTTGAACAGTTTTTGACACTTTCGATACCAGAAGCAACAACAAAATACACGCAAATGTTGTTTTTGCTCTACTGATACTACCTGTTATACGAATTAAGGAAATTTCAATATTTTAATACCTAACAAATGAGCAAAAATATATATTTGAGTGAAGTTATATTAAGTTGTTTGGCTTAAAGTGTGTTTGCATTGTTCAACTTTGCGTTCAACATTTGCGTTCAACTCAGCGCAGGGTTGCACGAAAAAAAGTTGAATGGCTAAAAATATCAAAATATGAAAAAATATCAAAATATTCGCCATAAAAAGGTGTTTGCATTGTTCAACTTTGCATTCAACTTTTGGTTGAATGGCCTTTCAACTAATCGCTTTCAACAAAGTTGGTCGCCAGCCAACATTTAGCCATTCAACTTTTTTTTCCTGCAACCCTGCGTTGAGTTTAACGCAATTGTTGAACGCAAAGTTGAATAATGCAAACACTGCTTTAGTAATATGCAAATGATTATTGTTACGATTATCCTCGAAACCTTGAGGGATTTCCCAAATAGACT
>NW_023458560.1:65913910-65921341 GCF_013731165.1 Rhagoletis pomonella
TGCCTATTTCTCGTTGTTCGCTTTGTGTTGCCGCAGTATTCGCCACATTATGAAATAAAGCGTATCGCAAGCGATATTTGTTGATGAAAGTGAAAACCTCAGTATATCCAGTAAAAAAACTGTGGTGAAGTCCTTTATGGGGATAAAGTTTCCAGAGGTGAAATTTTAGGTAGCACACAATTTCTTACACGCAATATTTGAAAAAAAGGTCATATAGTACATTAAATTTGAAAGAAATACCATATAATGTATGTACTCTGGTTAATAATATCAAAAAATGTATTAGAACCACCGTTTAATGTTATATTTGATACAAATTAATATTGCTGCCCCGAACGCTCTGCGCCTTGCCACTGAATAATAGATTTACTTAAAATTACATCCCTGGTCCTTGTTCTTTCTGTATCGCATCGTGGTGAATTCACATTTCTCAGAAATTTGACAACAAAACAACACAAAGCGAGTATTTTATTTGCTAATTTTTGCGATTTCTATTGTTTAATGTAAATTTGTCTTTTTAGGATATGTCGAGCCAACAAAGAAAGCGCAGTTGGAAAATTGAGGAATTAGTAATGAAGTAGCAGGCATATTTGGAAAATTATGCCGATAAGCAGGATGGAATTTGGGAAAGTAAGTGCATGGTTGCAGCATATCTATGTATAAAAAGTATTTAATTAAATTGTTTATAGAAATGTTATAAATCGAGTGGCTCATTTACGATGCGCTCCAAACATTTGACGAACTTTTTTTCGCCTTTTCAACGTGCTAAGTAACAAGTTAAGATGACTGCCATCACGGCCGGTAAGAAACCGCAAGCAAAGGGCAGACAACCTTCCAGGAAGCTGCCTCCTGTCCCCGAGCCGAAGCTGCAGTTCAGCAAGAGCAGGTCAGCAAATTGCTACCCTGATCAAACGTAAACTAAAGCGCTCTGCTGTGATTGCACTCCGTAAATGTGAAAACTTGGTGCATGCTGAGAAATATCAAACAAGAAAACTCCGTGATGGACGCCGTGAGATGGAGTAGCGCTGTGTGGCAAAGAAATGCGGCCAATTCGACGGGCCTTAAAAATCCAAATTGGCTTTTGTGATCCGCATCCGCGGTATCAACAATGTTGCACAAAAAGTGCGTAGTTTTACAGTTCTGTCTTCGCCACATTAAAACGGTGTGTTCATCAAATTGAGCAAGGCAGCCATTAATATGCTACGTATGCCGAACCCCCTATATGGGGTTATCCAAATCTTAAATCAGTTTGTGAATTGATGTACAAACGTGGAATGGTCAAGCGTGTCCCAATCTCTACTTTGTGATCGAACGCAAATTTCGCGAAGCGCACGAAATTCAGTGCGTTGATTCACTTCACTTCAAGAAAGCCCCCAACTTCCTGTTGCTATTCAAGCTCAACACATCAACCCGAGGCTGGCGCAAGAAGGTTTTTTTTTTTTTTTGGCTATAGGAACCTAATCGATTGGTCCCCTAAATGGCAAGGTGTATAACCTCAAGTGCCAGGTTTGTAAAACGTGGTGTTTATCCTTCAGTCACAGTTTTTCCTTTATTTGTTGATGTAGATGTCCTCATCGGTGTAAACGAAATTGTGTGATTTGTTTTATCTTATTTGCTTTGTGGAGGTTGATTTAGAAGTGGTGGAGGTTGGTTTGACAGATTATTTCGTTCGTATTTATTTATTTGTTTTTGACAATTAGAGACGGAACACTGAACGACACAAAAGACGATACAACTGAGCTGTAAACACAAATTCAAATTTTAAAAGTTGACTAATTAAACGATTAAACAAAAAGTTTAGTTATAATCTATTTATATATATATTTTTTTTTCTCTATGTACTTAGTATTTGCATACATATATATATATTTTTTCCCATGATTTATTTTTTCTTTTATTTTATTTTTTTCTTTTCTTCATTCTTATGTGTTGGGTGCTTATATATATTTTTTTTCTCATTTACCTTTTTTTTCACTCAAGGTGTATTAAACAAGGTGGTGTTGAGGCAACAGCTGAGTTTTTCGCCGTGGAGGCCATTACGTCAAAATGATGTGTTTGTTGTAACTCATACCAATGACAGTATGGACATCAGCGTATAATTTGTTAGTGTAATTTTTTACTTATATACGGCCAACACCACCTTGTTAAATACGCCTTGTTTTTCACTATAGTGCTTTATCCAGCCCACTTCTGTGTAGGAAGTCAATAAGTTGTTTGTAAATGGTGGGATTTTTTGAAAGCAGAATTTGTTTGAAGTTGTGGTACGTTTGGAAAAGCGTATACTCAATTCTTAGAGTGCTGTAAGCACTGCAGTCGAATATAAGGTGTTCCGCCGTTTCCTTAGTGTTGCACGTATTACAGGTATCTGACCTGTAATGTTGAAATTTGTTTAAGTACGTATTACCGTATGTATGTCCTGTTGCAATTCTGTTAAATAGTTTTATGTCGTATGCTTCTAAGTTCAGTTTTTTGTTTTTAAACCACGGATTGTTTATTTTCAATGTACAAAATTCCGCAATGTCAGGGTCCCAGTTTGGTAGTTTGTTGTTAAATTCGTCTTTGGTTTCAGTCCACAGTCTGGTGCTTATTTTTAGGAGTGCTTCATTTGGGCTTAATTTAGGAGAGAGAGATTTACCGAAATCAATTGCAGTTTTTGCAGCAATGTCGGCTTTTTCGTTTATAGTTATCCCAACATGACTGGGTGTCCATACTATCATTATGTTTTCTATGTTGGATCTGTGTAGTTTGTTGTGAATTTCTGCCACAAGGAAGTTCTGTGTGGTGTGATTGTCGAGGGCTTTGATTGCTGCCTGGCTGTCTGTGAAAATTGCTATCTTTTTGTTCCCGCTGTTGCTTGCTATTGTAGCTGCCTGAGATAGTGCAACTAGCTCACCGTAGGTTGAGGTAAAATTTCCGTCTATGTTAAAAAGGTATGAGACATTGGTTGTTTCCACGTACACTGCACATCCAACTTTATTTGCCATCACCGATGCATCAGTCGCATATATGTAGTAGCCATCATCCTTCAAAGTGTTGATTTTTTGGTTATAAATTGCTCTAAGTTGTGTGGAGGAGAAATTTTTTTTTGAGTTCGATAATTCAGATTGAAAAAGGGTAATATTGTTATGTCTGTTAAAGGCAACATTTGTGTCTATGTTGTTTATGGTTACTTTGAATTTTTCATATGTTCTACTATAGCTTGAATTTATGGCCGGTTTGTCTTGTAATTGGGTTCTTAGTGCCGGGTTGAGGAACCATTGTTTGACCAGTTCTTTAGCTGTCAGCCACACTGCTCTAGATAGAGGTGGGAGTTCGCAGGCTAGCGCGTATCGCATAAGTGTTGGGGTGTTAGGTGGTACTCCTAGACATCTCCGTAGCGTTTCATTAACGCTCGTTTGAAGTTGCTTGTTGTAACCTTTTGGTGCATTGGCGTAACTGGTGCTGGCATATTCAGCTTTGGACCGGACGAATGCTTTAAACAGATTTATTGAGGTTTTAGGGGAGATTCCTGCTTTAATTGATGTTAATTTCGAAATGAGGTTTTTACCTGGAGTTACAGCTTTTTTAATGTTGCTAATATGTACCTTGACCGTTGAGTTTGCGCTGATGGTTCTTCCTAACCACTTAAAGCATTGGACTTGTTCCAAGTTTGTGCTGTTGATTGATATGTTGAACTGTTGTCGGTTATTTGCGGACATATACATGAATTTTGTCTTTTCTAAGTTGAACTTTAGATTTAAGTTATGACACTTTACCTGTAATTCTGCTATTTTATCTTGTAAATTTTGAACTGCTGCTGTTTTGTTTGAGTTTGTGGATACTATGGCTAGGTCGTCAGCGAATTGAAATAGGTGCGTGTGAGGATTGTTGATTTCGTGTAGTTGGGCTGTATATATATTAAATAATGTTGGAGATAAACAGCTACCTTGAGGTAAGCCTGAGTGTATTTTACGGCATGTTTTCCTAAGGTAAGAGTCCTTTTGGAGAAAAAGTTATACGTCCAGTTTGCTATTGATGTTTCTATGTTAGTCTGTAATAGAATATTGTAAAGTGCTACTAAGTCAACTCTGTTGTAGGCATCCGACATATCTAAAAAACATATAAAAACAAAGTTTCTACTGTTCTTTTTATCCGCGACTAGATGAAGCATCTCATTGATGCACATCGTCGCTGATCTTAGTTTACGGTAAGCATAGCTATTGTTGGGTAACTTTTTGTTAGTTTCTAGGAAATCGTTCAGCGATTCCTTAACCATCATATTTATGCTTTTGGCTACTACTGATATTAGTGAAATTGGTCTATAGTTGTTTATGTCATCTGTGCTCTTATTTGCTTTGGGGATTGGTATTACTTTTATTAATCTCCAGGCATTTAGGACTCTGTTGCTGTGAAAGTGTTCTCTCAAGGATGTTAGTAAATTTTGCTTCGCCTCGGTAGACAGTTGCTTTAGGATATTGAATGTGACCCTGTCGAGCCCCCCAGCTGTTGATTTTTTCTTCGCTAGTAATTTTTCAAATTTCATGTATGAGAAATCAATGCTCCCGTTTGACGCGCTTGGAGACGCGTGGAATGATGGACAACACGTGATATTGTGATTGCTAGCTTGTTCCGCTTGTTCTTTTATAATTTCTAAATAGTTGCGGTCGTCTTCGGCTGCCCAGTTGTGCAATGGCCTTTTATTTCCTTTGACATTTCTTATGAAATTCCATGCATTTTTGGAATTAGGGTTAGCATTGATTTCTTCTATTTTAGTGTTATAGCTAGATTTTTTTGCTTTCTTCACTGCGTCTTTCCAGTCACCGGTTGCCTTAATTGATTCCTCCATATCTTCTATGCGGTTAGTATGATTTGCTTTTTTTCGTTTTGCCACGTGTAGTCTGTAGAGTTTATTGAGTTCCTCGCTCCACCATTCTTTAGGAGTGCGATTAGCCTTATTTAAATCAATTTTTATTTTATTCTTGACATTGTCAATCACATTTGTGAAATTTTCTAGATCATCAAAGCTTACCTGCGCTAACTCCCTAGCCAGCTGTTTCTTGGGGATAAAGAAGTTGGGTTTCTTTCCGGTGTTTGTTATCTCTATGGTGATAGGAAAATGCTTGCTGCCTCCTAGATGTACTTGGTGACATTGCCATTTTATCAAACTGCTATTAATATTTGTGAACGTTATGTCTATTACAGACCCGGCACTGTTTCCGGTACGGTGGGTAATAGTTCCGGTGTTGATGCATTGAAGGTTTGTATAGCTGATTTCGTTGATAATAATGCTTCCTTTGGAGTTGCATATTCTGTCTCCCCATGCCTGATGTCTAGCATTGAGATCGCCAGCAAGAATAACGTTTTCGTGATTGTTTAGTGCGATAAGTACACGATTTAGTTCGTTAGTGAAAATAGTAGTGTTGATGTTGGGAGGGAAATATATATTACAAATTGTTATGTTTCTGATTAAATTAGTGGTTTTAGCTATAAGGATGTCAAAAGTGGAGACAAATTTGATTTTAGTGAATTTAATACCTTTTCTGAATCCGATTCCTACACCACCGTAGCCGTCGGTTCTGGTTTTTCTAAGCAAGTTGAAGTTGAATAGGTTATGAATTGTTGTTTGGTTGTCATGTGAGAAAATCTCCTGAAGGCATACTATATCAATGTTGTTGTTACTATTAAAAAGGTCTACATAGTTTTTATTGCTTTTTAAGCTTTGTATGTTATATTGTAATATTTTTATCGAACTGGTCATCATTGCTAATTGAAATTTTGTCTTGTATGTGTACTTTGCCTATATTTTGAATAAGGTTGACTAATGGGTCATTTATATCAATGTTATACCTTTTTATTAGAAGATTTACTAGCCTCTCTATCTCTGTTACCTTACTCCAGTTCGCCATTTCATATACAGGCTGTATGCTTGCTTTAACTCTCGGGGCGTTGTAGGTTGGCTTTGGTGGTGCGGATACTTGTGGAATATTTTTCTTTACAACTTGATTGTATTTGGTAGTAGTGAGTTTTTTGTTAACCACTTCGTCGTTATTGATCATTACTGTTTTTTTTTGTATCTAAATGAGGGAAGTTCCCTTCAAAATCGTCTAAAGCAGAGAATCTGTTATTATTGTTGAGATTGTACATCCCTATTGCCTCTGATTTTGATACCTTTTTAATGGTCATTATTTCTACTACCTTTTTTCTTTTGCCCATACGGAGCATTTGCTACTTTCGAGTGAGTTGTGGGTATCGCCTCCACATAGTATGCATGATTTTGTGTTCTGGTTACATTTGCTATTGCAGCCCTCTGATTTACCACAAACTATACATCTGTTTGCTGCTTTGCACGCCATTTTGGTGTGGCCTAATCTTCCGCAGTTATAGCAGTGTCTAATTCTTGGGATATAATGGACAATTTTTATCTTTACATAGAATATTTCAATTGATTCTGGTATCTCGTTACCTTCAAAGGCTATCTTTACAGAGTACGTCGGGATGAATTTTTCTTTGTCATTAGGGTCTCTTCTGGTAATCCTTGTAATTGATGTGATCGGTATGTCTGAAACTATATTGTTCTTTATTTCCTGTTCCGTGAAATTAAGTGGAATTTGCCTCGCTACTCCGGTGGTTTCCACCATGCTTTTGGGTATGAACGGTCTCATATTATTTTTGAGTAAGTCCGGGTTGTCTATGCATTTGTTTGCTGCTTCGAAATTTTCAAAAAAAAAATTTTATAAAGCGACCTACCTATTGCTTTTATTTTTTTTATTCCTAAAATATTAAAGTTTTTTATTTTGTCCCACAGGAAGAGACCATTTCGCATTTTGTCGTTTTCGATCATTGTAGATTTAGAAGTGTCCACTAGTACACAAAAATCGCACTTGTGCCTATTTGTGTAGCGCACACTGTTGGTGTTTTCATTTTCGCTCTTTTCTTTATTCGCACCGCTACTTTCTGTTGTATCTATTTTTTCACTGTCCGGTTTTTTGTGATTTGCATTTTCACTGCTTTCGCTGATTTTGTCCGCCTTGTCCGTTAGATTTATTTGCGCATTTTTCACGTATGTGCCTTTTTTAACAAGCATCCCTTGTAACGGGATAAACATGCCGTTATTACTTTCAGTTTTAGTTTTTTTGGTTTTGCTAGAATTTTCTGTCTGTTTGGTACAGTCATCGTCAGTTTCGGAATTTCTTCCTGCCTTGTCGAACCTTTGCTACTTTAGATTTTTGCCTTTTCCTAATGTTAGCCGCTTGTTTCCCATTTCTTCCAACCTCAAACCAGTCCGCCCCTGGAGATGTGTTCAGCTCCAGGTTTGTCCCCCCAGTGTCCGACGCCGAAGCGTCACTTTGCATTTTGGCCGCAGCCAGTTACCACCACCTTTGACTCACCTTACTCGAGATGTCCGAATAAAGCACTTAGTGACTTTTAAATATTTTGTCCTTTATTTTTTTT
>NW_023458560.1:65921441-65921739 GCF_013731165.1 Rhagoletis pomonella
ATTATGGGGAGATACTGTAATCATACTGTTGTGATACTGTTAAGCATATGAAATTATAGCAAGTTGGATTTTCATACATCTTCCCATAAAAAGTTTAACAGATGCAGAGATACCAAGGAGGTTTTTTCCCATTTTGATTCCTTTTTTAACATAAAACCCACCGAAAAGGAGGAAAGCGGCAACTCCGCCATTCACATACATGTCAAATGTAGGAATTTTAAAAATTAAAAACATTAAATAAACAAATTCAAAACAAAGAAATTCTTTGAACTAGAACTTTTTGAATAGAAGCAACTCA
>NW_023458560.1:65921839-65922199 GCF_013731165.1 Rhagoletis pomonella
GTGGACAATAAAAATACAAAGCACTATGATAACAAACTTAAAAACAAGACATTACAGAACATTTTAATGGGCTTTATATCACATTTAAGTAAAAATAAGCCTATATTTTCCAAGCTGGCAAAGAAATGAAAATGTGTATTTTTTGTGGTTTACACAAATATACATATAAGTCAAAATTATAGAAGGCATGTATACTTCTCCCTTTCATTTTTTCAAACAGTTTATGCTTCTTTCTGGCTTTTACAAAATGCAGGGATACCGCACTTATTTCGGTACAATATGATCGTAATGTATTTTCAATTCGAAATCAAAGAAAAACATCCCACGAAAAAGTTTGCGATTTTAGAACAATTAGTGTAT
>NW_023458560.1:65922299-65922840 GCF_013731165.1 Rhagoletis pomonella
GGGCTAATAAATCTAGGATCATTGAAAAAGGGTTTAGAATCCTCCAGATTTTATGGAAAAAATTGGCAAATGAATTTTTTGTCCCGTATTCGGCTGCCCTAAATATGGTCACCGTAGTTATAGTGTACGGTTTCGGCGCTGGCACTAAAATAAAAAAGAAAATAAAAATATGTTTGAAATAAATGATAAATGATAAAAAACGTGAATAAATGATGAAAAACAAAAATGTTGGAAAAATCCTCTTACATATATCAAGGAAATTTTGAGTTGTGTCGTTATTGCAGAGGACACACGATATGTATTTTTTAAGCGGAGACTTCGCATGGTTGTGTGATTTTTTCGTAGTTTGAGCAAACACATATTTCATTGAAAGCTCTAAAAAAACATATAAACATATAAATTATATTATTATTATTTTTTTTTTTGGACGTCTGGCAACACGTTCTTACTCGCACTTCAGATATCAACTGATTATGGTTATGGCGGAAAACCAAAATTCAATTGAATACAGTGTTGGCCACAAGGTTGGTTGGAAAAGCGG
>NW_023458560.1:65922850-65933511 GCF_013731165.1 Rhagoletis pomonella
TCGCCTCCGAGCGGCAACTGTTTCTTAAGAGAAGTTTTTTGTAATTCGTAAGCTTGTCATTGACGAACATAGCTTAATCGACTCAGCTCGAGTTCTGGTCATTTTGGGTCTATGCATTCTTCTTCTGGTACTTAGCTTGTCGTAAAAGACGACTAAAATCCACTGGAAATTAGTAAGGGGGGAGCGGGGAAAAAATAATTTGAAATACCGACCACGATACCAGAACGACTCTACTGAAGCCTGACAGTTGTGTCAAACTGTTAAACTATGTGATGTAGAAATTTTACTGCATTTGTGTCTGTGCTTTGGATTCTGGAGCGTCCCACCATCACTGACGTCTCCAGCGTACCTGTGAGGGAGCTTTTCCCCTAATATGAGAGTCCCACGGGCGTATTTAAACAACGCGTATATGGATTGGATGACTTCGTGGACATCTTGTATAATGTTTTCCCACTTATAAGGCAACCAAACTCCTGCAATTGTGTTATCAGTACGAGGCTAATCCATAGCCGAGCTTCAATGGATACAATGGATGGAAATACCTTGTTTTTGAAGCAGCATATTTTCCACATGACCCCATATTTTACACGTCCATGAAATGTGGATAGTCTTGTTAGATACTTGTGCGACAACCTAAATATGGGTTTGATCTTTTCTCTAGAGTCATGAGCAAAGATTTGCTATCGGATGAGCTATCTGCTATGATCCAATGCAAAATTTAATAGAATAGGAAGATTACCCATCTCGGTCCCCCTAGAATACGATCTACGCAAGCCATTGATGAGGAGTGGTTTAATTTAACGACTGCTAAGTTTGGATAAGACATGTCCGCCTCGTTCGGGCTGACCAACAATTAGCCTAAGTCCAATCCGATGGCCACCCCTGGGCCATAGCAGCACGATTTTCTAGCTCATAAGAATAGGCGAAGTGGAGTGCTAACGTATGTATCACACAAATCAGATTTACAAGAGCTACAGGACTACAAACGAGTTCTCTAAGCAGAAACTGCCACGATGCGGACAAACTGACTCACCACACTTGTAGATATAGCGGAGGTGGGACTCTTGGATCCCCTGAATTTCTTTTGGAATAACAAGTAGTTTATTTGGTTGTAAAGGAAACCCGATCTGCTCCTGGCACTCTCTCAAAAAGGGAGTTATGTATATACATGCGACCTCTTCACCTAACCTAGTTTATCACCTTTTGGGCAGAGATCGGGCTTTAAAGAAAACTTTACCTAACAAAGAGCGGAAATTTGAGCAGATTCTTTTCCAACATATGTCCAACCACGACCTTCACAACCACCTCTTCTCATCAGCCACTCACGTTCCACCGAGCCATATTTGTACGGAATGAGTAGCTCATTTAAACTTCTTTGAATTTTGGGTACAGCCAGCTTTCATTTAGGGTAATGGGCTAACAAGTACAGATAGTTCATTAATACACTATTTGTAATACAATCCAACATATTAGTATGTACAATACAAAAAAATCATATTTACTTCAAGTCTTCTCACACGATGAAAATCGTATCGATAGTAAGCGTGAAAATATTCAGAAGAAAATAGAATTTATTGCCTCAAAAATAATATTCGAAATCGATATATTTAAAAAATGCATGAGTTTAAGGATAACAAATAAACAAATCGTAAATATACTAAAAATATATATGTATAATAAATTTAGCAAGATAAAACTTGCCATTAAAAATATGTATGTAAGTATAAATATTGTTCTGCTCATTGTGAGTAAATAAGTACGTTTTAGAGAAAGTCAGCAGTAGGCAATAGTACGTTAATATTGCTAAACACGTAAAAATTTATGGGCATTTGCTCTATCCACCAGCAAGGGATTTTATTAAAAAAAATACATTTATATGCTTAGATAATTTTATTAGGAGAATAGAGAACCGATTTTTTGTCAGCGTAATTGAAACGATTTTAGTGAAAATATCTACCAAAGAGGTAATTGTTAGTAGGGGCAAACAAATTTAATGCAAAAAGAGGCAAACAAAATTTAAAGGCATTTTTCAATTAAAAACACATGCAGATTTGGAATGTTAATCATGCTGCCATGTTCTAAAGATAACATAATATATTGGTTATTCACACTAAAACATTTTTTGTGCTAAGATTCGATTTTACGTTGCGGTTTTTTTAAGATAATCGTAATTTACAAGAACAACAAAAGCATGTCCTTTCAGTGAAATAAAATCGAAAATTACAAAGGGCATGCCACAGAAATTATTTTTATGACTAATAACTATGGAAGGTAACATTTACAAAAAAAAAAGTCGCACGTTTAATAATATAGAGATGTAACTCAAAATTTAAGTTCTTTTGAAGATTTTATTATGCAATTAATAAGCTTGATAAGTAGAATATGTACAGTCAAACAGATAACCAAGCTAGCGACTGTAACAGTTACAACTTTTATTAAAAAAGTCGCTCTTTAACAATTATTTTTTTTACTTTTATTTAATTATTATTTTATTAATTTAGTTATTTCTGACTTTTACTTTATAAATCCAAAATAACAATTAATTTTGATTTTTATTTAAATAATTATTTTAAAAGTTAGAGTCACTGACTGATTTTTATTGAAGACTTTTATTCAATATTTTATTTCAATAACTGTTATCTAAGACATATAATATAAAAATTAAAAATAATTGTTATTTTGGATCTATAATACAAAAATCAAAAATAATTGTTATTTTCTTTTTTAATTTTGCATAAAAATTACAAATAAAAATTTATTTTCAAATTTGAGTCTCGGTGGAACAAGAAATCGTTTGGTATGTATCACTTAGTTGTAGAACACTTCCTTCATAGTGAATTTCTTCATGACAGTTTTCATCAATAACAGTTATGTTCGGTCCCTGAAATAAACTTCCCAAATAACTATGGCGAAGATATGTGTCTTTCCATTGTCTTTTTGTATACCAACTGTATGAATTGATAAAACTTTGATTGCTTTTTCCCACAAAATTTAAATTTTGAAATACTTCGTCATATTACACCGTGCGACAGTAAATTTTACACATAAAAAAATTAATATATTCGCGAAACTATGGGTAAATTATAGTAAAACTGTGTACTTAGTTTTTCTTTCTGACGTCAGGATTTTTTTAAAAGGACTTCGAAATTTAAAAAATATGATTATTTCAAAAAATTATTTAAAAAATTTAGTGCAATGTAGGATAAAAATAAGGGTATAATATACAAGAAAAAATTCAGTACAATTATAGCAGAATACATTTTTTGGTGCATATGGACGAATGGTTATGGAAAATGTCCTTTACAAGTTTTGTCCTTAAATATCCTTGAACATTTGCAAAATTTATTTTTGAAAAAATTATTGATTGAAAACTAATATACGCACGACCTCAACATCGAACTTCGTCATGCAAACTTTATTAACTTAAAAAGATAAAATTTAGTAAAAATTTCTTTACGAGTTCGCGTCAACCACTTCATATCATTTTTTTTGAATATTCGTAAAAAAATCGTTACAGAAATGAGATACTCTTAAAGATTTCGTTGGGATTTCGGGAACTTTGGTTTGCAGGGAGGTGGATCCATACTAATTTGGTTTAAATACGGTCATTGGACCATGAAGAAATTAACGATAATCTTAAACTTTTATATGAGAATTGAAGCCGGTTTTGTTTTTTGCTTAAAAATTACTTATAATTTCGCCAATTCGTATATTACTTGCAATTCCATAACCAAAAGGTGCTTTGGAAATAATCTCAATTACTTTTCGGATGTTACAATTTATTTTTCTCATTTTCACCATACGTCTGAAGCGGAGCATAACATTCCGCAAATCATCTCAGCGCGTAGAAGAATGCATGATCGAATTCGACTAACTAATTCCTCTTGAATCCCCACATAAAAAGTATCAGTTGAGAAACATTTAACCAGCCTAGTCGTAGGCTATGTACCACAGTTCATATAAACTTCGCTTCCATAGCCAACAACCAATCACTTTTCACCCATACGAAAGAAAAACTGGTTCCCGAATATCATATAAGACTTTTCCCGCTCTGCTCAGCCTAAAGAACCATCTTCACATAGCATATATGAACAAGTATTCGAGAAAATTACAGAGACAAGAGAAGGAACCTCTTAGAAGAAGTGTGACCACTGTCCCCCAAACTCAAAATTAAGAAAATGAAGCTTTAAATATACATATTTGTATGTACATAAGTATAAAGCCTACAAAATTCTTGGTTCTACTCAGATCGGCCGCTAGCCCCCAATTAGCCAAAACCTGTCCAGAAATGTGATAAGGCGCTGATAATACCAAGCACATCTTCGCATGCTCCTCCCATACGATGAATTGGACAGAGGGATCTGTTTGGAAAGCTCCTATAATAGACAGTGCGCAATGCTACCGCTTCAATAATTTGACCAACAACCATATTCATTTGCCAAGACCAAGTTATGTAGGTTGGTATTGCGAGTTCAAGATGGGTGGCTTTCGTAACCTTCGAAGGCTTCCCCAATATTCCATGGGCGTCAACGACATATGTACCTGTAGAAACGTTTGCTGTCGAAATTTCTGGTTAGTACTCACGCTATATGATTATATATAAACACAGATTGTTTAGCTGTCTTAGGGCTTGGGCACTCTAGTATGGTTGGAAGCCTCGTCGTCGTTCCTTAAAGCACCTATAACTTCGTGGCTAGAACGGATTCAATTAGAGAGTCTAGATCTCTACACACAATTTTTCAAAGTTTAAGAGGATGAGAGCCAGAAATTGGCAAGAAGGACCAATGAGCCTTTACACAGACGGGTCGAACGATATTCAGTCTTAGACTCAAAACTGATTGTTGAAGGTTGCTCTCTTTGCGACTGCATACATAGATATTTGGGTATAACGCATGGCGGATGAGTCGCATTGCAAATGTATCCTCGAGACGATCTCGTTGAGCTGTGATGGAGCGAAAATACCTTTTACTAACTGTGGCTTCGTACGAACTTAAACTTCTTTATTTGTTTTATTTATTTATTTATTTAGTTTAGTTAGGTGTGCATAAATAAAGGTTGGGCAGGCAGAAATACAGACAAGCGTTAACTTTTCTATACATATTAAATAATTCTTTATGTTCAGTTTCTTTTGACCATTAAGGATGCTTGATTTCAGGCACAAACAAAAGAAAAGAGTAGTACTCGTATATAACCATTTAAAGCAGCATGCATTTTTGCAGGTTAGTGTGCATATATTCAATAGAAAAAATTTAAATTCGAAATTGAACAAAAAAAAAAATATGAAACATATATTAAGTAATATAACAATTTAAATATTTTTAAAACCAAATTAAACGCACGCAGAACACTTGCAGCAACTTCATAGCTCGACTTAAATTTTAATATTTTTTGCTTATTTACAATAATAATTAATCTTGTTGTTAATACGAGTATATACACTTGTTTTAGTAGTATGTTTTTAATTTATTACAAAATTATTTTCTTTTCGTAACCCAAATTCTAGAACAAAACAGAAAATTTTTTATTAATAAAAATACAAAGCATTTTAAGAACAGAAGCGGATTCCACTGACTTTCTTTTTACTGCTGAAAATATATGTATATATATTAAAGCTTTAAAGAGTTCTTCCTGCGAGCGGTGTTTTGGCATCACTGATGTGGACCATCACATGGTAAAAGCTCTTTCTGCCTAATACAATTTAAAGACGTAATAAGCAAAACTTTTGAATGCATGCAGAGCTTTCTTAAGCTAAATAAACTAATGACTACCAGAGAGAGCTTTTACTATAGGCGTCCATACGAAATCATGAGCAAGTTTGAGAATGCTCCGTGTATTATTTTTTTGGTCGCCGATGGTCTAAACATTTCATATGGTGAGCCACAGAATAAATGCCTCCTGGGTAAGACTGCTTTAAAATATTAATTAACAGAGAGTGCTTTTACTTTGAGCTCATATATGGAAAATGTACAGAAAGCTTAAAAAAGTTCATCTTGCGGGTGGTGTCATGCTCAACAACACTTTAAAGTACTGTTGGTCACTTAATAGTCACTTGTGTTAATATTTTTGAAGCTTTCTGTGCGTTCTATATACATATGGCAGCACAGAACAAAAGCTCTCTCTGGCCAACACTTCCTCTATGCCGCGTAAAAGCCCTCTTTGCTGATTAGTGCTTTGAGAGGTGATAGGCTGCGCTTTGGTCTAATGCAGAGCTTTTTAAGCTCTCTATACCTTTTATATGAGCGTGCTTAAAGTTGCAGCTTTCTCTGTCCATTACCGCTTTGATTTATTGAAAAGTAAAGTTTTGAGCATTCGAAGGAACTGTTACAAATTCTTCGAAATATCTAACTATATTTTCTGCTTTTTAAACATATACTCCATTAGTTTTTGGAAGTCAAAGTTTCTTTTATCATAAAATGGGAAAACTAAACTATTTCCTAGTCAGACTCTCTTTCACTTTTAATCTTTACTTTTATTTCCTTGTTACTTGATGAAATTAATGTAACTTAAAATAATAGTAAACGAAACTAGAAAATGAACTTAACATACAATTTCTGCTTCATCTTCTTCCTCTTCATCCTCATCATCAACTTCATCATCGTCTTCAACATCAACAACTTCGTCATCTGCTTGACGACTCACCTGCGTATGCTGATACCATAATTTTGGCACAAATATCAAACCCAACGCCATGGTGTTGGTCAATAGAGAACGCAGAAAAAGCGCTAGGAAAATAGCACTCGGACTCATTTCGGGCAAATAGAAAAGGCGTAGCACATAGAATGTGGTCGAGACAAGAAATTCAATGGCCAGCGCTGCAACAAGGAATTGTCTATCCTGAAGAAGAAGAAGAAAAAACATAACATAAATAATCACTGTACACATATGGAGATACTCACCCTGAATTGTGTATTGGCATTGCGGCTGGCGAAGGCCAAATGCAGTCCAAAGCATAGTATCAGCACCTCGCTAAGCTGTGTCACATATTCCCACTTGAGTGGTCGACATGTGTTGGTGCGTTGTTCACGCAATGAACCCAACTGTGACACTTCGATCAAATCCAGTGCGGCGGCAGTGAAGGCGGCCATATAACAGGTGACCGCAAATACCATGGTGCCCAAATATTTGAGCAAATCGATGTCCCGCAATACCCAGCGATGTGCTTTGCGTGTACGAAAGTCGAGAAGATGACGATACAGTTTCAATATGATGGCGCCGTAACAGGTGATGAAGCCAAGTTCGCGCAGCCACGGTTCAAGTAAGCAACGTTCGGTGGTGGCGGGAAAGAAATGGACGGCAACCTAGAAATAAAGAAAAGAAGAAGAGTAAGAAAGGATGTACAAGGGGTACTGCATAGCAATGCGAGTCAATGTAAGACGAATTAAACGGAAAGGATTAAACTGTGCTACGAAGGATTTAAAATTTTGCCGATAAAGGGTTCTGCGCTTATGAATCCCTGCCCTTTTTTGGACGAGAATATCTACAACTTCTCAGCCCACGATTCCGCTTTGTCGCGGTAGCCAAATGAGCCAAATAAACCTTGTTCCTGGTTCCGATCAGTGTTAAGCGCTGAAGGCAGCTTTGAGGTGATCTCATGTGCGAGAGGCGCCTTCCTGATGTCAGAGTATATGTATGTAGGTGTGTTTTTTGATCGCTCCAATTTCTGCACGCTCTCTCAGACATAGTTCAATGGCAACCACCCTCAGCTTGAAAGAGAAAGTTAGCTTGCCGCATTCTGGTAAAAAGGTGCCTTCAACATGTTTGGCATTTGAAAGATTGTCATCAGGATAACTCAAAGATTTTTGACTTTAGAAGTGCATTCATGTTTGAAAAAATAGTCCTAGCGGTTTTATATTTTCCTTTTCCTGAGGAGAATAACTACGCTGGTTTTCTTACGATTGGCGCCGAAACCATTTAGACTACAGGCGGAGGATGTTTGAGTTCGTGTCTTTAAACCTGCCTCTGATTATGATGGCATATTGATTTTTATGCAAAGAACTTATCCTTATTTGCATAAAATATAGCACAAATGATCTAAAACTTATGGATCGGCATGCCTTTGGTTAACCTCTTCCATATCTTGGAAATTTATCTGACCGTAAGGTGGCATTAAAAGTGAAGTAGGTGGCGTCGATTTCGAACATGAGCTGGGAAGATTCCAGCGGCCGCTGGGGCTTTGAAAAGCTTACTCTATTTTCATCGTACACGCGACTTTGCAATCCTCTACGTTGGGTCGTTTTATCTCAATCGACGTGCGGATGGTTTCATTTGAGCTGAGTGGTAAGAACTCAGGAAAGTGCACCTCGGATTTTAGGTAGAGAGGTTCTTACTAGTTGGTCGTGGGTGACACATCATATCTTCTCAGGGTACCCATTTCATTAGATTGCATTATAGCAAGGACCCTGTGGATTTTCCCACTCGCTGCAAACTTGCTTGACCTCTGTGCAGGATCTCTATATTTAACCATTCATATCTTTTATTAACTATCGAAAACATGTTTAGAGTTTCACTTACCGATGCATAAAGTAATATGATTCCTAGTAAAATTGTTTCCAGCACAGTCCACATGCCTGAAGCGATTGCCTGTAAGCAAATAAAATAATATAAGCAAGAGAGAAAATATGGGTTTTAATCTACTAATATTCAATTTAATAAATAAGTAGTAATATATTAAGTACAGACGGTCGGTTAATCAATGTTTCAGTTCTCAGCTAAAATGGCGTCAAAATTAAAATATGTGGGCATGAAGCTTGGTGTGGCGCAAACTTCTTTAAAAGACGATACCCAATAAACATCCGGCTTGGTTAACAATTCGAAAATGATTGGAAAACCAACCTTTTTTTCGAGTCTCACCTTCGATAACGAATATGAAATAGGTTAGTATTCGGGTCGAGAACTAGGCCATTCTCCAGCAAAACGGAACCCACGTTATCCAATGTATTTTTCTTTCGTTATGAATTCGAAATCCAGCCCATTATCGAATTTGAATTTTAATGAGAGAGAGTGATTTTCTTATATATCCCTTCAAGAGTGAGCTGGATTTCACTTTCTCTCTTGTTATTATGGTTACCATTTTTTTTCGAACCCATCTCGAGTGTATTTCCAATATTCTATTAATGTTGGAAAACTAAGGTTGGTTATGAGTTTGTTCTCTGTTCGATATTCATATTGGATATCGAAGGTCATTTTCGAACGTTCGCCAAAATGTTTATTGGGTACCTAAAAATTGTTTCATACGTATGTATGTGAGCAAATCTGACGATCTTAGAAAATGCACTATTTTCAGTTTTCTCTAAAGAACAAGATTCCATCGCGAAATTTTACTTAGATGAAAACTTAAAAAAGTTATACTAAAAAGATAAAAATAATCACTCGTGCTCATATATGTACTCCTAGTTGAGTATGTAACATATACGCCCCGTAGCACCATACGAAGTCATCAAACACGTTTACTCGCAAGAAGAATGTGTCAGCGTTTTTTTTCTGGCGAGAGAAGGAAGTGACACCAAAAAAAACAACTTGTGAGATTTGCTCATGTAGCACCTACATCAAATGCTTGTCCTAATGAGCCTTATCTTAATCCTAATCTTAGTTCTTATCTATATCCATATCCATATCCTTGTCCTTATCATTACCAATATCCGTATCCTTATACTTATCCTCATCCATATCCTTACCCTTATCCATATCCCTATCTTAATCTTTATCCCCATCCTTATATTTATCCGCATATTTATCCGTATCCGTAATCTATATCCTTATCTTTATCCCTATAATTTTAGTTATCCTTATCCTTAACCCTATCCCTAACCTTAGCTTTATTCTTATCCTTATAGCTATCCTTTCCATCATCTTAATATCAGTCTTAACCTTAAAGTTAATGTTAGTTGCTTTCACGTTTGACTTATCGTTAGGCCTATCCTTACCCTAAACCTAAGACGTCTTTCTTTGTTCTTACTAGTATTTAATTTTTCCTAAAACCCCTACCTTACACTTCCGCTGCCGGAATACAATCACACTCAGTACATTGCAACAAAGCATACACGCGCCCAATACCGATCCCACAGATACATTCAGCAGACTCTCCATCGATACAACTTCGGGTGGTTCACCCAGCAAACAAACGCCATGTTGATCACATGTCGTACAACCATCCGGGCAGGGTATGCACGAGTAGTTGCTATATCCTTCGGAGGCTTCGACAATATTACCACGAAAGCCTTGCAGTGTTGAGTTGGGTAAATAAAAGGATTCACGACAGATACAAGTGTAAACATCGCGCGTAGCTGCCGGCTTATTCTCCGTAAGCAGGCAAAATGTGGTATTGCGATCACAGCTGTTAAAGAAAACGGTATAAATTATTCTCTCAGAGAAGATTTTTTTGTAGAAAAAAAGAGTCGAATTTAAGATGTACCCATGCTTTCGTCCGAAGACTTCTTCTAGCCCATCATTGCAAACATCCTCGTCAGCAGCAATAAAGGCGGCAGCAATGATTCTGAAAGCAAATAAAAAAAAAGTTGAGTGAAAATAGGTGATGATCTCAGCGAGCTAAAGCTAATGGCTAAAGGCATTGCGGCGTACATACTACATTCGGCAAATACAAATGTATGTACATATTAGAGAGCTGCACGATTACATAAAAAGGTAACATGTTAATAATCGGC
>NW_023458560.1:65933611-65937803 GCF_013731165.1 Rhagoletis pomonella
GTATAATATTCAACATGCAACCGGAAGAAAATGTCCACAAAAACGTAAGCAAAAGAAAAAAGAAAAATTTGTATAAGTAAAGATGAAATGAGATGGGTATGGATGGTAATCAAGCACGCGCCCGACGCATTGTGAAGCTGTGAAGAAAAAAAGCTCAGACATGCAACACCGCTAACGGTTTCACAGCGCGTTGAGCACGCGGATGATGCGACAAAGCGCAATATGCTTACTCTCTTCATAGATGCAGCGCACAAATGGATCACCAGTGTAACCAGGTGTACATGAGCAAATTGGATTGTGATTGACGACGCGACAGAGGGCATTGTTGCCGCAAGTGCCATGGCAGGGATCTTTACAGCGTTCATTGATGCAGGACTTGTCTTGCGCACAGTCAGAGCTGCTCATGCATTCCGGACGACAGTTGGGTGGTGCGCCCAAATAGTTCGGTAAGCATGAGCATACTGCATGGCCATTGACAGGTCGACAATTGCTATAGAGCCCACACGGCGATGGCTGGCAAGGGTGGATAGGTATCGGCGGTTCATCTACGCGAGCGAGACATTCAATAATAATAATAATTTCAGTGGGCTTGAGTGGGTGAGGTCTTACATTGCGGCGGTGGCTCAGGTATGGGCGAGCAACCGATGATTGGATTTCCAGTATAACCTTTAAAGCACTCACAGTTCGGCGCATGGTTAAAGACCGCGCATTCGGCATTACGCCCACACATACCCGGACAGGGATCGACGCATTTGTTGTTGACGCAGGCGCGTGTCTTCGGACAATCCGAATTGATGACACACTCCGGACGACACTCAACATAGGGGTCGCCAAAGTATTCGGGTATGCATTTGCATGAAGCCGCACGATCGCGCTCTTCGCAAACAGCATTCAAGCCACAGGGACTGGGGCGACAAAGTTGTATTGGCTCATCAGGTACTGAAAAAGTTTGCAATTGGAAGTAAAATATCAGTAAGTAGTGCGCTTTTCGACTTAGTCGGGATGAAGTGATCTCAACATACTTTCAATGACTTTGTAGCAGCCAGAGAATGGATCGCCAGTATAGCCCGGCTCACACATACAAATCGGTGCGTGCGCACTAACTTGACAGAGCGCATTGTTGCCACATGATCCCACACAAGGATCGGCGCATCGTGCATTCATACAAGCCATGCGCGCTGGACACTCCGAGTTGATGGTGCATTCCGGTCGGCAATTTGGCGGTCGGCCAATATAGTTCGAAATACACGAGCACACTGCGCCTGAACTAGCTGAGCGACATTGTGAATTCGGGCCACAAGGGCTGGGTACACAAGGATTCTGCGCTGGTATGCGAGGTTGATCAAGTGGTTCTAAAAGCATACGAAATTTCTGTTAGTTTTGATGCGTCAACTTGGTGGTCGGCGTGCGCGGTAACCTACTTCTTTCGGGCACACATTGTTGAAACGGATCACCAGTGTAACCATGCGTACAGCTACAAATCGGCGAGTGGTTGGTAACGCGGCAACGTGCATTCTGTCCACAAGTACCCGGACATGGATCCTGACAACGCATATTGATGCAAGCTCTATTCGAAGGGCATTCCGAGCTTAGCATGCACTCTGGCTTGCAGTTGGGCGGATTTCCCAAATAATTAGGTAGACAAGAGCAAACAGCGCGATTGCTTACAACACGACAGGTGCTATACAAGCCGCAAGGAGAGGGACGACAAGGATCACGCGGTATAGGCAGGTACATATCTACATAATTAAGTATTGTTTGAGAAAGATAAGATTGGATATTTTTATTAGACGTGATTGTATTTAGCAAACGTTTTGCCGAAAACATACTTGACTGTTTTTCGTGGCAGCTACGCATTGGATTGCCCGTATAGCCGGAGATGCATTGACACACAGGTATATGATTCGCAACGCGACACTCGGCATTAATGCCACAAAGGCCTATACATGGATCGACGCATTTCATATTCACGCAGGATTTTGTGCGCACACAATCACTATTCTGTACACATTCGGGGCGACAGTTTATATACGGATCACCAAAGTAATCTTGTATGCAAGTACATGAACCAGCACCATTGCGATTTCGACAAATGGCATTTGAGCCGCAAGGCGATGGATTACATGGATCGGCGGGTATATCAGGCACTACGACTATGGAATGGATAGAGCATAGATGGGGGAAGAGAGATAGTATAGTGATGAGTTTTCGCAGCGTGATAGTGATAGTGATATATTCAAATATACAATGCTAATGGTAGGTACAGAAAATTAAATTTAAATAAACATGCATATGATGGCGTAAGATCAGAAGCCGAAAAGGTCAAGGTTAAAAAAAAAATATGACAATGAAACCTAACTTGGTGCATTTTATGCAAAACGGAAAACTGTTTGAAATATTGGATCGGAACTGGACGAGTTCACATGAAATGAACGGAAATATACTGAAATGGAACGCGACGGAATTAGAATAGAAGGGATTATAGTGAAAGCAAATTATATGGAACGACACGAAATGAATGGCTAGATGGAGAGAAAGCGGTACAAAATGAGTAAGACTTCAGTCGAAAAAATGGAACGCAAAGCGTCCTAAGGAATAAAACAAAAAAAATGCTCGAAATGAAGCCCGTTAATGCATCTAAATAAGTGGGATTGAAATAAATTGCATTGGAATTTTATCGAGTGGGTTGACTTGAGCTAAGTTGATCTGGCTCGGGTAGTGCGGCTAGATTAGGCTGGAATAAATTGGACTTGATTGGATGGAATCGGCGGATTTATCGGGCATAGATGGACTGCATTGGATTTGACTCAACTCATTAGACTTTGCTTGAGTTTAAATAGACGCCACTGAATTGAACTGGATAGGATTGGCCTGAGGCATACTTACTTACTGGACGTTCTTTAACATATATAAGTGAAATATTTGAACTGTTGTGGACTAAGCAAGAAAGGAGTTAACTGGTTCGGACAAGACTGGGCCGTATTAACTTAGATGGGATGCGAACAAACGGATCAGAACTGGCTGTGATTAAAATGGACTGGACGGGCTTGATTGAACTGTGCTGGACTAGAATGTATAATAGTGTGTTTGACCAGATTACATCGGATTGGACTATATTGGACTGAGCTAGACAGGAAAGTACTCGACGGAACTGTGCTGATCTTGACTGGACAGGACTAAATGGAACTGTACTGGTTTGGATTTTATTAGTTGAGATTGTATCGCTCTGAGCTAAACGGGACAAAACTCAACATAATCAATAGACGAGAGAGGATGGGAAAGACTAAAATTAATTGAACTAAATTAGACTGGTTTGAGTTGAAATTTAGTATACCGGTTTGACTGAGTTGTACTGGACTACTTTGGAGAGGACAAAATAGGACTGGCCTGTGTTAGATTAGATTGGTTTGGATTCGGCAGTACTGAACTATAATCAAGAAACTCGACTGGACTTGACTGAACTGGATTAGACTTGGTTTTGAGAGAAACAGGGTGGAATTGACTGAAGTGTACTGAACTTCAGCGGATGGGACTGTTTAGGATTGAATTGGTTTGGACTGGACTATGTTATAACTGATTACACTGCACTAGGCAAGAGACGACTGGAATAAACTTGACTGAAATAGATAAGACTTGATTTAGTTGAAAAGAGTTGATCGTGATTGATTGAACTCCACTGGACTAGGTTGGATAGGACTGGATAGGACTGAACTATGTTGGAACAGATTCGATCGAAATTATTTACGTTGAATTGAAAGGAAGACTGCTTGACTGGATTAGAGATCATATCCAAGATGAAGGATTGAATTGAAATGGACCGAGAAGACTGAACTGCACAGGACATGACTAGACCGACCTGGGCTGCATTCAACCGCATGAAGTTGAAAGGGATTGTTTTGAATGGGAGTAGAATGAAATGAAAGCAAAAACAAAGGGTTGGACTGGAATAGAACTTAGTTATCGAGAGAGAGAAGATAAGAGAATTTAAAATGTAACTTTTCGGCTTCTGACCTAACTCCAACTTCAAAAGCAAACAATTACAAACATAAATGTCTAACTATGCACTGCTAAAAGGAGAAATGTAAACATGCAGGCAACAACAGTAATAATACAAATATACAATTAAATAAAAAATATTCAGGCATATAGAAGTAATACATTCAAAAGTACCAATAACCTTAACATAGAAAAA
>NW_023458560.1:65937903-65942252 GCF_013731165.1 Rhagoletis pomonella
TTTTTCTATGTTAAGGTTATTGGTACTTTTGAATGTATTACTTCTATGTGCCTGAATATTTTTTATTTAATTGTATATTTGTATTATTACTGTTGTTGCCTGCATGTTTACATTTCTCCTTTTAGCAGTGCATAGTTAGACATTTATGTTCGTAATTGTTTGCTTTTTAAATTGGAGTTAGGTCAGAAGCCGAAAAGTTACATTTTAAATTCTTTTAATTTCGATAACTAAGTTCTATTCCATTCCAACCCTTTCTTTTTGCTTTCATTTCATTCTACTCCCATTCAAAACAATCCCTTTCAACTTCATGCGGTTGAATGCAGCCCAGGTCGGTCTAGTCATGTCCTGTGCAGTTCAGTCTTCTCGGTCCATTTCAATTCAATCCTTCATCTTGGATATGATCTCTAATCCAGTCAAGCAGTCTTCCTTTCAATTTAACGTAAATAATTTCGATCGAATCTGGTCCAACATAGTTCAGTCCTATCCAGTCCTATCCAACCTAGTCCAGTAGAGTTCAATCAATCACGATCAACTCTTTTCAACTAAATCAAGTCTTATCTAATTCAGTCAAGTTTATTCCAGTCGTCTCTTGTCTAGTGCAGTGTAATCAGTTATAACATAGTCCAATCCAAACCAATTCAGTCCTAAACAGTCCCGTCCGCTGTAGTTCAGTACACTTCAGTCAATTCCACCCTGTTTCTCTCAAAACCACGTCTAATCCAGTTCAGTCAAGTCCAGTCGAGTTCTTTTGATTATAGTTCAGTACTGCCGAATCCAAACCAATCTAATCTAACACAGGCCAGTCCTATTTTGTCCTCTCCAAAGTAGTCCAGTACAACTCAGTCAAACCGGTCTACTCAATTTCAACTCAAACCAGTCTAATTTAGTTCAATTAATTTTAGTCTTTCCCATCCTCTCTCGTCTATTGAGGTCCAATCCAAAGCTACCTAGTCCTATCCAGTTCTATCCAATGTAGTCCAGTATGGTTCAGTCACATCAGACTAATCAATTGCGACTAAAACTAGGCTAATCCATTTCATCCAAGTCTATTTGTTGAGTTTTGTCCCGTTTAGCTCAGAGCGATACAATCCCAACTAATAAAATCCAAACCAGTACAGTTCCATTTAGTCGTGTCCAGTCAAGATCAGCTCAGTTCAGTCGAGTCCTTTCCCGTCTAGCTCAGTCCAATATAGTCCAATCCTATGTAATGTAGTCAAACACACTATTATACATTCTAGTCCAGCACAGTTCAATCAAGCCCGTCCAGTCCATTGTAATCACAGCCAGTTCTGATCCGTTTGTTCGCATCCCATCTAAGCTAATACGGCCCAGTCTTGTCCGAACCAGTTAACTTCTTTCTTGCCTAGTCCACAACAGTTCAAATATTTCACTTATATAAGTTAAAGAACGTCCAGTAAGTAAGTATGCCTCAGGCCAATCCTATCCAGTTAAATTCAGTAGAGTCTATTTAAACTCAAGCAAAGTCTAATGAATTGAGTCAAATCCAATGCACTCCATCTATGCCCGATAAATCCGCCGATTCAATCCAATCAAGTCCAATTTATTCCAGCTTAATCTAGCCCCACTACCCGAACCAGATCAAGTTAGCTCAAGTCAACCCACTCGAATACATTCCAATGCAATTTATTTCAATCCCACTCATTTAGATCCATTAACGGGCTTCATTTCGAGCATTTTTTTTTTTGTTTTATTCCTTAGGACGCTTTGCGTTCCATTTTCTCAACAGAAGTCTTACTCATTTTGTACCGCTTTCTCTCCATCTAGCCATTCATTTCGTGTCGTTCCATATAATTTGCTTTCACTATAATCCCTTCTATTCCAATTCCGTCGCGTTCCATTTCAGTATATTTTGTATCATTTCCGTTCATTTCATGTGAACTCGTCCAGTTCCGATCCAGTATTTCAAACAGCTTTCCGTTTTGCATAAAATGCACCAAGTTAGGTTTCATTGTCATATTTTTTTTTTAACTTTGACCTCCTCGGCTTCTGATCTTACGCCATCATATGTATGTTTATTTAAATTTAATTTTCTGTACCTACCATTAGCATTGTATATTTGAATATATCACTATCACGCTGCCAAAACTCATCACTATACTATCTCTCTTCCCCCATCTATGCTCTATCCATTCCATAGTCGTAGTGCCTGATATACCCGCCGATCCATGCAATCCATCGCCTTGCGGCTCAAATGCCATTTGCCGAAATCGCAATGGTGCTGGTTCATGTACTTGCATACAAGATTACTTTGGTGATCCGTATATAAACTGTCGCCCCGAATGTGTACAGAATAGTGATTGTGTGCGCACAAAATCCTGCGTGAATATGAAATGCGTCGATCCATGTATAGGCCTTTGTGGCATTAATGCCGAGTGTCGCGTTACGAATCATATACCTGTGTGTCAATGCATCTCCGGCTATACGGGCAATCCAATGCGTAGCTGCCACGAAAAACCGTCAAGTATGTTTTCGGCAAAACGTTTGCTAAATACAATCACGTCTAATAAAAATATCCAATCTTATCTTTCTCACACAATACTTAACTATGTAGATATGTACCTGCCTATACCGCGTGATCCTTGTCGTCCCTCCCCTTGCGGCTTGTATAGCACCTGTCGTGTTGTAAGCAATCGCGCCGTTTGCTCTTGTCTACCTAATTATTTGGGAAATCCGCCCAACTGCAAGCCAGAGTGCATGCTAAGCTCGGAATGCCCTTCGAATAGAGCTTGCATCAATATGCGTTGTCAGGATCCATGTCCGGGTACTTGTGGACAGAATGCACGTTGCCGCGTTACCAACCACTCGCCGATTTGTAGCTGTACGCATGGTTACACTGGTGATCCGTTTCAACAATGTGTGCCCGAAAGAAGTAGGTTACCGCGCACCCCGACCACCAAGTTGACGCATCAAAACTAACAGAAATTTCGTATGATTTTAGAACCACTTGATCAACCACGCATACCAGCGCAGAATCCTTGTGTACCCAGCCCTTGTGGCCCGAATTCGCAATGTCGCTCAGCTAGTTCAGGCGCAGTGTGCTCGTGTATTTCGAACTATATTGGCCGACCGCCGAATTGCCGACCGGAATGCACCATCAACTCGGAGTGTCCAGCGCGCATGGCTTGTATGAATGCACGTTGCGCCGATCCTTGTGTGGGATCGTGTGGCAACAATGCGCTCTGTCAAGTTAGTGCGCATGCACCGATTTGTATGTGTGAGCCGGGCTATACTGGCGATCCATTCTCTGGCTGCTACAAAGTCATTGAAAGTATGTTGAGATCACTTCATCCCGACTAAGTCGAAAAGCGCACTACTTACTGATATTTTACTTCCAATTTAAAAACTTTTGCAGTACCTGATGAGCCAATACAACCTTGTCGCCCCAGTCCCTGTGGCTTGAATGCTGTTTGCGAAGAGCGCGATCGTGCGGCTTCATGCAAATGCATACCCGAATACTTTGGCGACCCCTATGTTGAGTGTCGTCCGGAGTGTGTCATCAATTCGGATTGTCCGAAGACACGCGCCTGCGTCAACAACAAATGTGTCGATCCCTGTCCGGGTATGTGTGGGCGTAATGCCGAATGCGCGGTCTTTAACCATGCGCCGAACTGTGAGTGCTTTAACGGTTATACTGGAAATCCAATCATCGGTTGCTCGCCCATACCTGAGCCACCGCCGCAATGTAAGACCTCACCCACTCAAGCCCACTCAAATTATTAGTCATCTATACTGACCACACAAACTTTATTTCTTTTTGAATGTCTCGCTCGCGTAGATGAACCGCCGATACCTATCAACCCTTGTCAGCCATCGCCGTGTGGGCTCTATAGCAATTGTCGACCTGTCAATGGCCATGCAGTGTGCTCATGCTTACCGAACTATTTGGGCGCACCACCCAACTGTCGTCCGGAATGCATGAGCAGCTCTGACTGTGCGCAAGACAAGTCCTGCATCAATGAACGCTGTAAAGATCCCTGTCCGGGCACTTGCGGCAACAATGCCCTCTGTCGCGTCGTCAATCACAATCCAATTTGCTCATGTACACCTGGTTACACTGGTGATCCATTTGTGCGCTGCATCTATGAAGAGAGTAAGCATATTGCGCTTTGTCGCATCATCCGCGCGCTCAACGCGCTGTGAAGCCGTTAGCGGTGTTGCATGTCTGAGCTTTTTTTCTTCACAGCTTCACAACGCGTCGGGCGCGTGCTTGATCACCATCCATACCCATCTCATTTCATCTTTACTTATACAAATATTTCTTTTTTCTTTTGCTTTTATTTCTACGTTTTTGTGGACATTTTCTTCCGGTTGCATGTTGAATATTATAC
>NW_023458560.1:65942352-66000754 GCF_013731165.1 Rhagoletis pomonella
TACGTTTTTGTGGACATTTTCTTCCGGTTGCATGTTGAATATTATACGCTGTATATATGTATAATATATATATATATATGTAGAACGTCCTATCATAAGAGATCCCATAAATCCATGTATACCATCGCCATGCGGCCCGAATTCACAGTGTCGCGTTTCGGATACAAACGGTCAAGCTGTGTGCTCGTGTCTGCCCAACTACATCGGCAGAGCACCGAATTGCCGACCCGAATGCACATCGAATTCGGAATGCCGTGGCAATATGGCTTGCATCAATCAACGCTGTCAAGACCCCTGCCAGGGCTCATGTGGTTCATACACGACATGTATTGTAAATAATCATAGGCCAATATGCCGCTGCTTGGAAGGTTACACGGGTGATCCTTTCTCAGAATGTAGTCCGCAAAGTAAGATTTCCGTTATAGCAATGCTTAAGCTTATGATTTATAGAAAACGCATGTTAGAATTTATTTATATGGGTAAACGTATTGTAACGCTTTATTCCTCCCCCCAAATTAGTACATGCACCACCTGAAATCTCCATGCCTTGCAATCCCAGCCCCTGTGGCGCGAATGCTGTTTGCAAAGAACGCAACGGCGTCGGTTCCTGCACCTGCTTGCCCGAATACACTGGCGACCCATACACTGAATGCCGTCCCGAATGTGTCCTCAACACTGACTGTCCGAAAAATCTTGCCTGCATGAACACCAAATGTCGCGATCCATGTCCAGGCGTCTGCGGCGTAGGTGCCGAATGTCACGTTATTAATCATGCGCCAAGCTGCAGGTGTCCGTCTGGTTACACGGGTAACCCTTCGGAATATTGTCGCGAACAACCAAAACGTACAGTCCTTTCACTCAGTACTTATCTCGAAGAACCCTTTAGTAACCCTATGTATTTTTCTACAGAGCTGGATGCGCAGCCATGCCGCCCTTCACCATGTGGTCCTTATAGCCAATGTCGTGAAGTAAACGGTCATGCGGTCTGCTCGTGCATTACCAACCATATTGGTACGCCGCCGTCTTGTCGTCCCGAATGCTCGGTTAGCTCCGAGTGCGCGCAAGATAAGGCTTGCGTGAATTTCCGCTGTGTAGGTCCATGCCCGGGTACTTGCGGCAATGAAGCGCGTTGTAAGGTAACAAACCACAATCCGATTTGCACTTGCCCAGCTGGCTACTCAGGAGACCCGTTCATACGTTGCTTACCTGTTGCAAGTAAGACACTAAACACTCCATTACCCACTTCAACGTTAACTCTAATTGTATTTGCCTCACTTAGGCGAAGAACCGCGTTTGCCATCACGTCCAACCAATCCATGCGTACCAAGTCCATGCGGTCCAAATTCACAGTGCCGCGCTGTGGGCGAAACCCCAGTTTGCTCCTGCTTTCCGAACTTCGTGGGCCGCGCGCCCAATTGTCGTCCCGAATGCACGCTCAGTTCGGAATGTCCAGCCAATTTGGCTTGTATAAATGAGCGCTGCAAGGATCCCTGCCCTGGTTCGTGCGGTTTCAATGCCTTCTGCAATGTGGTAAATCACTCGCCTGTATGCAGTTGTGAGACTGGCTACACCGGCGATCCATTCGCCGGCTGCAATCCAACGCGTAAGCTATTACCGCAGCCTATTTCGTTATCGGCGGCGTAAATCTGACTAACTTTTTCTTCACTTGTTAACCCTTTTAGCAGCCGCAATACCCGAAGAGCGTCTAACGCCTTGCATTCCCTCACCCTGTGGCCCCAACGCTGAATGTCGCGAACGTAATGGCGCCGGCTCATGCGTCTGCCTGCCGGAATATTTTGGTGACCCCTACAGCGGCTGTCGTCCCGAATGCATAGCGAACTCTGATTGCCCACGTGATAAGTCTTGTGTCAACAATAAATGCAGCGATCCTTGTCCAGGTGTTTGTGGCTTGAATGCCGAATGCCGCGTTTCCAATCACGCGCCTAATTGCCACTGTCTACAAGGTTACACGGGTAACCCGTTGAGCGCTTGCCGGGAAATACCACAACTACCGCCAGCTCCAAGTATGCAAGATGATAAACCTACTAACTACCTAACCAGTCGAACCTTTTACTAATGCCACCGAATACCTTTTTTCTTTACCCGCACAGCCCCGAAAGACACTAATCCCTGCATCCCGTCACCATGCGGCCCCTACAGTCAATGTCGTGAGGTGAATGGTCATGCCGTATGCTCCTGTCAGACGAACTTTATTGGCTCTCCACCGAATTGTAAACCCGAATGCATCGTTTCCTCTGACTGCGCACAAAATCTTGCATGCCAAAATCAGAAATGTATCGATCCCTGTCCTGGTACCTGCAGTAGCGAAGCACGTTGTCAAGTCATTAACCATTATGCAGCGTGCTCTTGCCCGCCGGGTTATACGGGGGATCCCTTCAGTAGATGTATTAAAATTAAACGTAAGCATGTGTAGTTTTTGAGAAAAGTATACGGCGGTGGGGACTTGGCGTCAGAAGTAGGGAAGTGTGCTGGCTTAACTTTGATACAAGTGCGCTTCTGAGTTGTCTTTTAAGAGCAAAGTGGGTGACACGCTTCTGCCGCAAGGTTCCCTGCCTAAACTCTTTCTTTATTTTCTTGCATGTATCATTAAACAACTGTGTATTTTCTCTCTCTCTTTTGTTATTTTCTCTACTTTTATCTCTTCTATATAAATATTTGTGTTCTGCCTGTGTAAAACCTATATACTGTACTTACAACTATGCCAAACTATGAAAACTTACTATCAACCAACTATGAAAACACTACTACTACTACTGTGAACACAACCTATCCAACACTGCCTGCTGCCTGAACGCCTGACTGCCTACCTACCTGTGTGTTTAACATCTATCTTCCTGTTGCCTCTGTGGGTGTGTAGTGGACGTGCCTTCTGTAGTAGTTAAACCTGGTAATCCATGTATACCTTCACCGTGTGGACCCAACTCGAAGTGTCTCGATGTTGGCGGTTCACCTGCATGTTCCTGCTTGCCTACCTACTTGGGGCGACCGCCCAACTGCCGTCCCGAGTGCCTAAGTAGCTCAGATTGTCCAGCTAATTTGGCATGTACCAATCAGAAATGTACAAATCCTTGTATCGGCGCATGCGGTGTACATACACAGTGTACGGTTATAAAACACAATCCTACGTGTCAATGTGAAATTGGCTATACTGGAGATCCTTTCTCTGGCTGTGCTATTGTAAAAAGTATATACTTTCGAGCGACATAAATATAAACATTTTTATTTAGGCACTTGAGCACTGCCGAGTTGGACATGCGAGTTTTTTGACTATTCCGAGAAAGAGAGAAAATTATGTATTTTGGAAAGAATTTCATTCATAATCTGATGCGTTTGATGGTACAACATCGAAGCGGCTTAAACTCAAACTCACAAGGACTTATTGGAATTTGTTCCAAAATACATCACATCTGAGAAAAAAAATTTCAATGATTTTCTCTTAAAAAAAAACTTCCCTAGTTAACTGCAATACCGCTTTAAAGTGTCTCAAGTGTCTAGTTTGTAATTACTAATTTCAGGCCATATTTTTACACCTTCTTCCCTCCTCTCTTTCACCTTACAGTGACACCCACCGAGGAGCCACGCAATCCATGCAATCCCAGTCCATGCGGCGCTAACGCCGTTTGTCGCGAACGCAATGGCGCCGGCTCGTGCTCATGTCTACCTGAATACTTTGGCGATCCGTATAGCGGCTGTCGCCCAGAATGCGTACAGAACTCGGACTGTGATCGCTCGCGTGCTTGCATCAATAACAAGTGTCAAGATCCATGCCCTGGCGTTTGCGGCATCAATGCAGAATGTCGCGTACTAAATCATGCACCAAACTGTATGTGCTTTGATGGTTACACCGGCGATCCACATCGTTCCTGCGCTGTTATCGAAATTACAACTATGACACCACTGAATCCATGCCAACCCTCGCCTTGTGGTCCCTACAGCGAATGTCACGAATCGAATGGGCACGCTGTTTGCTCATGCGTCGATGGATATGTCGGTGCGCCACCCACTTGCAAGCCAGAGTGCGTCGTCAGCTCGGAGTGCCCACAGAATCGCGCTTGTATTAATCAGAAGTGCGCCGATCCATGTCGTGGCGCGTGCGGTAATAATGCGCGTTGTCAAGTGGTGAATCATAATCCGATTTGCACTTGCGCGGCTGGCTTGACCGGCGATCCATTTACATCATGCGTGGAGGAGCAGGAAACACCGCGTGATCCACAAAATCCTTGCGTGCCGTCACCATGTGGCCCAAATTCGTTGTGTCGCGAAATCGGCGGACAGGCGGCTTGTTCCTGCCAGTTGAACTACGTAGGTCGCCCGCCAAACTGTCGGCCGGAATGTAGCAACAATGATGAGTGCCCTAACAATTTGTCATGCCAGAACGAACGTTGCGTCGATCCATGTCCTGGCTCTTGCGGGCGCAATGCCTTCTGCAAGGTTGTGCAACACAATGCGATCTGCTCGTGCGCCGACAGCTATGAAGGCGATCCTATTTTGGGTTGCGATTTAATAGAACCAGTGCTGCCGAAGCAACCGCCTACATCACCGTGTGAACCCTCACCTTGTGGCCCACATGCCGAATGTAGAGAGCGCAATGGCGCCGGGGCATGCTACTGTCATGACGGTTTCGAAGGCAATCCCTACGATACGGAGCGCGGTTGCCGACGCGAATGCGAAGTTAATGATGACTGCTCAACAGCTCAGGCTTGCGTGCGCTTCAAGTGCGTTGATCCATGCAACAACATTTGTGGCGAATTCGCCATATGTTCTGTAGAGAATCATGTGCCTACTTGCAACTGCCCGCCTAGCTACACAGGCGATCCGTTCTTCCAATGCAAACCGATACCAGTTACGCCACCACCTATCATCAACCCTTGCGTTCCATCACCATGCGGACCGAATAGTATTTGCCGCAACATAAACGACCAAGCTGTATGCTCCTGCCAATCCGGCTTCATCAATCAACCACCCAACTGTCGACCTGAGTGCGTTGTAAGCTCAGAGTGTGCGCCGGAGCGTGCGTGCGTGAACAACAAATGCGTGGATCCATGCTTGCATACTTGCGGCATACGCGCCATATGCACGACAAAGAATCACAGCCCGATCTGTACTTGCCCACGCGGCATGACTGGCGATCCATTTGTACAATGCTCAAAGATACGTAAGTAGCCTCACGACCAAGTTATTCATAAGCTCAGTTGCATTTTCTAACTCTTTCCCTCTCCCACCTCTCTTCTTGTAGCAATTATTCATGACGTGGAACCCACAGAACGTCCACCGTCCTGTGTTCCCTCGCCTTGTGGTCCTAATTCCAAATGCCAAATTGTCGGCGGTAGTCCGGCTTGCTCTTGTCTACAAGACTTTATCGGCGCACCACCAAACTGTCGTCCGGAATGTGTGCTGAATTCGGAGTGCGGACCAACTGAGGCGTGCATCAACCAAAAATGTCGCGACCCATGTCCTGGTTCTTGCGGTTTCGAAGCCAAATGTCACGTGCTCAACCATGTGCCAATTTGTAACTGCATTGACGGCTATACCGGCGATCCGTTCATCCGTTGCAGTCCCATACCACCAGTTACGGAGTCACCAAAAACTCCCAACGATCCTTGCGATCCAAGCCCGTGTGGACCAAATGCCGATTGTTTCAATGGCGAATGCCGCTGTCAAGACAACTATCAAGGCAACCCTTATGATGGCTGTCGTCCAGAGTGCACGCTCTCAGCAGATTGTCCACGAGACAAGGCGTGCATGCGCAACAAATGTGTAGACCCTTGCCCCGGCACTTGTGGCATCAATGCCATTTGTGAAGTGCTCAACCATATTCCAGTGTGCTCTTGCATCACCGGCTACGAAGGCGATCCGTTCAGCACCTGTAGACTTAAGGAAATAATTGAAGAGCCCAAGCAAGCAGTTTGTTCCCCTTCACCCTGTGGTGCGAATAGCCAATGCCGCGATATTAATGGTCATGCTGTATGCTCCTGCCTAGAGGGTTACATTGGCAGTCCACCACAATGCCGTCCAGAATGCGTTGTGTCTAGTGAATGCTCGGCATTGCAAGCTTGCGTTAACCGAAAATGTACAGACCCTTGCGCAGGCGCATGCGGTATTGAAGCACGTTGTGAAGTTATTAATCACAGTCCTATTTGCGGTTGTCCGCCTGGAAAAACTGGCGATCCATTTAAACGCTGTCTGGATATACCACCACCAGAACCGCCGCGAGAACGTGACCCTGGCATACCGCGCGATCCATGTGTACCTAATGTTTGTGGTCCTAACTCGATTTGCAAAGCCAGCGCCAACGGGCCATCCTGTCAGTGCTTGCCAGAGTTCTTTGGTTCGCCACCAAATTGCCGTCCAGAATGCATTATCAATCCAGACTGCCCGTCGAGCCAAGCATGCATCAACAACAAGTGTCGCGATCCTTGTCCAGGCTCATGTGGCACAAATTCCGAGTGTCGCGTGATTAGTCACACAGTTTCCTGTTCGTGTCCTGAAGGCTTTGCCGGCAATGCCTTCGTGCAATGTGTGCCAGCTATTGAAGAGCCTGTCAAACCATGCGAACCATCGCCCTGCGGTCCGAACGCCGAATGTATTGAACGTAATGGTGCGGCTTCATGCAAATGTATCGACGACTACCAAGGCAATCCCTACGATGGATGTCGGCCAGAATGTGTGCTCAGCTCTGACTGTCCGACGGACAAGGCCTGCATACGCAATAAATG
This sequence comes from Rhagoletis pomonella, assembly GCF_013731165.1. Taxonomy (NCBI): domain Eukaryota; kingdom Metazoa; phylum Arthropoda; class Insecta; order Diptera; family Tephritidae; genus Rhagoletis; species Rhagoletis pomonella. Next base: position 65,949,090 of record NW_023458560.1, read on the forward strand.
TAAGGATCCATGCCCTGGCATTTGTGGCTCAAACGCGCAATGTTATGCGGTTAATCACGTGCCGAATTGTGTGTGCAATGACGGCTATACCGGAGATCCATTCTCAAACTGCCAACGTCAAGTTGCGCCACCCCAACCACCACCACAAGGCAATCCATGCCAGCCATCACCTTGTGGGCCAAATAGTAAATGTCGTGAAGCAAATGGTCTTGCTGTTTGCTCATGCTTAGACAACTTTATTGGTGCGCCACCCAATTGTAAGCCAGAGTGCACCGTCAACACGGAATGTCCACAGAATAAGGCCTGTCATAACTTCAGATGCGCTAATCCTTGCGCCGGTACATGCGGTGTGGAGGCGAAATGTGAAGTCATCAACCACAATCCGATATGCAGTTGTCCGCTAGATATGACTGGCGATCCATTTTCGCGCTGCTATCCAGCACCTCCACCTGCGCCCAGAGACGAACCCAAGACACCGAAAAATCCATGCTTCCCCTCACCTTGCGGCCTCTACGCTGAGTGCCGTGTCAGCGGCGATCAACCGTCCTGCTCGTGCCTGCCCAACTATATCGGTGCGCCACCCAACTGTCGCCCCGAATGCGTCGTCAACACTGATTGTTCTCCGGAGAGGTCCTGCATAGCTGAAAAATGCCGCAATCCATGTGAAGGCACATGTGGCATCAATTCCGAGTGTCGCATACAGAACCACCTGGCAATTTGTACTTGCCGCAGTGGCTTTACTGGCGATCCATTCTCGCAATGCGTGGAAATCATCGAAGTCAAAACACCACCGACCGTATCAGCCGATCCCTGCGATCTGCAACCCTGTGGCGCTAATGCCGAATGCGATAATGGCATTTGCACATGCTTACGCGATTATCAAGGAGATCCGTACGTAGGCTGTCGACCTGAGTGCACGCTCAGTACCGACTGTTCGCCGCACAAGACCTGCCTCAACAAGAAGTGTGTGGATCCATGTCCGGGAACTTGCGGCCAGAATGCGCAGTGCGACGTCAGCAATCACATTCCGATCTGCAGTTGCCCAAAGGGTTACACCGGCGATCCATTCATCAATTGTCATCCCGAAGTGCAACGTGAACCAACACCGAAAGATCCATGCCAGCCCAGTCCTTGCGGACCCAACAGCGTATGCCAAGCTAGCGCACAAGGCGCTGTCTGCGCCTGTCAACCAGGCATGCTGGGTTCACCACCGGCCTGCAAACCAGAGTGCATAGTCAGCTCCGAATGTTCGCTGCAAACAGCGTGTATACAAAAGAAATGCGTAGATCCCTGTCCGGGCGCATGCGGTCAATTTGCCAAATGTCAAGTGATCAACCACAATCCGATCTGCACTTGCAACGCCGGCTACACAGGTGATCCGTTTACGCGTTGCTACGTCGAAGAACGTGTCATCGAAAAGACACCAAATGCGAATCCTTGCGTGCCATCACCATGTGGACCGAACTCTGAATGTAAGGTGGTCGGTGACAGCTACGCTTGCTCGTGCGCCGTCAGCTTCTTGGGTAAACCACCTAATTGTCGACCAGAATGTATCATCAATCCGGAATGCCCATCAACGAAGGCATGTATACGCCAGAAATGTGAAGATCCATGTGTTGGCTCTTGCGGCTTCAATGCGCGGTGCAATGTGGCCAATCACATGCCCATCTGCACCTGTGAAGTGGGATATACCGGTGATCCATTCACCGGCTGTCAACCAGTACAAGGTAGGACCACAATTTTCTCTTTATTTTATATGAAAATGCAGCAGGCACAACCGTTAAAAATCACGAATCAATTAGCTTTTTAATCAACGAAGTTGGGCGCTTTTATAAAAATAAAATAAAATGCTACTCTTATATTCATTAAAGCATTGGAAAACGGTTGTTACCTGAATGGGAAATTCTGTGCGTGGAATGAGGGATGCCGCAAACATTTATACATGAAACAAATTGGGTATTCCTTCAAACCATAGATATTGACTCCATTTTTAATTTAAAAAAATAAAAAATAAAAATCGGCATCTTCAAAATTCCACCCCAGAATTGATCATCCTTAATTTTTTAACAAATTGGAACAGATTAAAATTGATTTTATGTGTATGTATGTGTACTTGCACGGTTAGCAATTGCACCGCGAGAAATCAAGTAATTTAATGTGTTGAAACTTTTAATAAAACAATTTCTGATCTTCTATTTGCCAAAGATTGCTCGTGACAATTTTTTCTTGTTTAGACTGATATTTTTAAGTGTTTTTTTTTTTTTTAATTCCGTAGTAATTAAATAAATTGTTTTTCGTTTCGTTTAACAAAGTTAACCGTTTACGATCTCGGTAGCAATAAGTTTGTTAGACAGTTAAAATTTTGATGCAGCCACCTAAAAAATCTTTCATATCCCGAGGAAGTTTCACAGTCCTATTGGTTGAAGATAGGTTTCGCTTTCTGATTGGTATCCTCTGGACCCCTGGACAGCAAAAAAAGTCTAAAGTTTTGAAGTGACAGTCCGTATCCAAAAATAAATCATTATATAAATAGGCAATCATGTTTCCTTTACACCCCTTTTACGGCTAAACTATACTTCTAAGGTATAAACAATTATATATCATTAGAAAGGTATTTTGATGCTGATGTGCAGGCAATTTTTAAAATTTCAAATCAGTTTAAAATAGAGCGAAAAAATCAATTCAAAAGTCACACCAATACCAATGCCATACATGTACATGGTTGGGGCGGAAATGCCCCCTAAATGTATGCTTTAATATTGATAGCGAATTAAAGAAACGTGCTAAGCAGCAGTTTAGGAATAAGATGTATGTATGTATGTACATGAATAGATTAGACTCAAACAAGGAAGAAGGTAAAGTTGAGTATGGGGAAGAAGAAAGTGATAAATACAGAAATTAAAATAAAAGTAAAGAAACCTAGATATAAAGACAAAGAGGAAGGAAAATTTAAATACCTAACCTAATAACAATGGTGGGGGTGAATATGTAAATGAAGAAAAGAATGGACATATTTAGATCAGGATAAAGGAAAAGATAAAGATGAAGACCAAGACGACGAAGATGAAGATGAAGATGAAGATGAAGATAAAGATAAAGATAAAGATGAATATGAAGATGAAGATGAAGATGAAGATGAAGACGAAACACACCACAACTTAACCCCCACACCGTAATTCACCACACTTCAACTCTCTCACCACACCTTAACTCACCACACCTCAACTCACCACACCTTAACTCCACACACCTAAATTCACCACACCTCAACTCACCACAGATAAATTCACCACACCTAAACTCACCACACGTTAACCCCCACACCTAAATCCACCACACCATAATTCACCACACCTCAACTTTCTCACCACACCTTAACTCACCACACCTCAACTCACCACATCTTAACTCCCCACACCTAAATTCACCACACCTCAACTCACCACAGATAAATTCACCACACCTAAACTCACCGCACCTCTTAAGCCCACCACACCTGAATTCACAGCGCCGTAACTCCCATACCCAATTCCACCACATCGCAAACCACCACACCCAATTTCCCCACATGACATGATATCACTTTATGTGGCATCAATGACATTGCTTTAATATTGATACTGAATTAAAGAAATCTGCTAAGCAGCAGTTTAGAAATCAGATTTACGAAGATTAAGATTCATGCAAGGAAGAAGGTAAAGTTGAATATGTAGAAGAAGAAAGGGATAAAGGCAAAGATTAGAATAAAAGTAAAGAAACCTAAATACAAACGAAGGTGGATATGAAGATGAAGATGAAGATGAAGATGAAGATGAAGATGAAGATGAAGATGAAGATGAAGATGAAGATGAAGATGAAGATGAAGATGAAGATGAAGATGAAGATGAAGATGAAGATAAGGATAAAGATCATAACCCCTTAACTTTAACTCATCTTAACTTAAAAACTTACTCCACCTGAGCTCACCACACATTAATTCACCACACTTTAACTCCCCACACCTAAATTCACCACACCTCAACTCGCCACACCTTAACCCCCGCACCTAAATCCACCACCCTTAATTCACCACACCTCAACTTTCTCACCACACCTTAACTCACCTCAACTCACCACACCTAAATTCACCACACCTTAATTCACCACACCTCAACTTTCTCACCATAACTTAACTCACCACACCTGAATCCACCACACCTAAATTCCCTACACCGTAACTCCTACACCCAATTCCACCACACCGCAGCTCACCACACCCAATTTCACCAAATGACATGATATCACTTGATGTGGCTTCAAAGGCAACATCATTTGGCATAAAATGAACCAAAATAAATAAGATTTAGATAGAGGTGAAAAAAGGGATAAAAAGGAAATACAACTGAAGAGTGTGCGATGTTATATTGTGGTGTGTTATGCTTCATATGTTATGTTATTTATTCTTATGTTATGGTTATGTTATGTTATGCCAAGTACTAAGCTAAACTCCCCTCCACTTAACCCATTCCAACTAATGTTATTTTAGCTCATTCAACTTACATAAACTATCCTTAATTTTATCGGTTGAATTTCAACCGCTGGGCGAACACTAGTAAATATAAATTTGTTTGTAGTGGGAACGTTAGGTTACCTTGGTTAGCTATATATGTATATCCTCCACAGATGAGAGGGGCCGGGGAGGCTAAATTGCGAATGTTGGACATTGACACAGAAAGGGCTCTCGGATATCCTACCATAGCGCGCTTGTGGTGTTAGACAGATTCCCTTAACCCTCTCAAGACCATAAGCCTATAGTAAAAAAAGCTCAACTGAGTTTTAAAATGTTATAAATTGAAGGCTAAAAAAATTGCATAACTAAAAATTAAATAAAAATATTTCCTAAAAATTCTCATTAATTTCAACTAAAAGCTAATTATTTTCTAGTATTTTATTCCAAAATTTTATTTTCGTTCATCACGTCATTTTTTTCTATAAAATAATTTTTTCAAAAACTATTTTTTTAAGACTTTTTTAAATTTTTTTACGTGTTTTCCCAATTTGTTTTTCAAATACATATGTGCTGCTTTTCTTCAAAGAAGTATTTTTTTTTGGGAAAACAGTTTTTATAATTTTTGTTGACATTACTTTCTTAACAAATAATTTTATCATAAAAAATCTTAAAATAACATAGTTTTTCTCGACATAGATTTACCGTAATAATATTTTTTTTTTCAAAACATTCTAGTTTCTAATGTTTGGTATTTTTTTTCAATTTGGGTAAACAGATTTCTTTCCTAAAAAACTGTATTTCCTGTTATTTTTTCTTGAAATGAAATTTCCAAAAAAAATCTAAGAACTACCTTCATGTTCCCTTTATATTTGTATCCTAAAAATTTTTTATTTTTTAATCTTATTATCAAAGATAGTTACCGTAAAAATAATTTTTTTCTCCAAACAAAATTTTAGTCTCTAATATTTGGTAAATTTTTTTTAAGTTTTTTCCGAAATTATGTTAATATCGCAAAAGTAAACTTTTTTTAAATGAAATTTCCAAAAAAACCCTTGTTTTGAAAAATTCATTTTTTTTCTAAACTTTCTAACTTTCTAACCAGCTGAATTAAGCACATTTAAAAATTTAAAATACTACTGAAAACTCACACAATATCCATAAATAAATGGACTAAATTTTTAGGAAATATGTTTTCCTTGGTCCCGAAAGGGTTAAATAAATCAACTAGTTTTGTTTAGAGATAGCTAAGACAGAGGGATGAACATATTTGAGAGACATTGGCCGACGATAGTCTTGCCAAGACTTTAGCTAGCGTATCAGGCTTCTTATTCCCAAGTTTTCCTTTTTTACCTGCAGCGTGCAGTAGATGGTCACTCGTCTATTGGTACTGCCCTTATGCAACCCTTACTGGCATTGAATACGAATTAGGGTTTGTATATTTAGCTTCCGGTTCTGTAACTTTCCCCGGTCTGTCCACTTTGTTGTCCGAATCCGTCAGGAGAACTAACTTCGAATGATTCGAAAGTAAGCAAAACAATATTCGAATACCTAACTTCAGTTTGACCTTCTATGTCCAGTTTGTAAATGGAGTTACTATTGATGGATTGAGTGAAAGTGTTAAGCTCCGAGCTTTGAAGGAACTGAAAGGTTTTGAAAGATACTCTTTCAAATTGCAACATACCAAGCCTTAACTGTGGAGGAAACTTAAGGGGCTTTTTGTTTTCAAAATTCGCTCTGTGATGCAGATGTACGGCATTGATATGCCTTAGGGCTCGTTATGTACCTAAGTCATTAATTGTTATTGAACGACAATAAAATCGAGCTGCTCTGAGATCAATAGAGGAGGGAGTGTTGTTATAGAAGAGTCGATAAGTATTTTGATTTGGATCAAATTCGTTCCAAATTGCTATATCTTCCCAACCTGTCGAAAGAGTCAACCACTACGTAGGGAACTAAGCAATCCTTTCATTGAGGGGGAAAGAAAGATTTTTCAATGCATTTAAGTAACACCATGACGGTCGCCCGAGTAGCATGCTTTCGAAAGGTCAGGTCCAGTGCAACTAAGACTATCCTATCACATTAAGTGTCTACGACTAATAGCGAACACCACCACAAAATGTGAAATTTTTTTTGGGAACAGTTGTCATAACCTATTTTGGGCGCGTCTATTAGAGAACCCATCATGTGTAGGCAAACGGTTAACTTCGTGCTATCTATGTTTTTTTTAGAATAACTTTTAAATAATTTTATATTTATTGAATTTTGCTGTCACGATAAACAGTTAATTTTTTAAATTTGAATATGTGTCTGTATTTTTGTTGCACACACATACAATAAAGGTTTGTTTATTGTTTAACTACATATATGTATATGTACGTTCACAAAATAAATGTTACTAAGTTACAAATCGCGCACGCACCACAACTGTTCTAATTTGTTATTATTATAATTATTTATTATTCACTTTAACACAAGCAAATAAAAATCATGTTTTTTACACTGTCAAACACAATGCATTGCAATGGGAAAAAACAAGGTTCGTGTACGCACATTTTAAATATTTTTTTATGTCGGTATATGTTGGTATGTTTTAAAATTTTGAGATTTTTTCTTGATTTTTGGTTTTAATTTTTTATGAAATATAAATTTTTTTACTTAATAAGTTTTTTCATTTTATTTAAGTTTTTTATGATTATGATTTATTCGTTTTCATTATCATTTTTGATTGTAATTAATGTTTTATTAGCTTATCTTCCACAGAAAAATAGTTTTCTCATTTTTTTATAATTTCACAATTTTTTCAATTTAACTTTTTTATATTACTTTGAGAATTTTGTAATTTTCTTAATTAGTTTTCAATACTTAGTTATTTTAGTTTATTCCTATTTTGGGTTTTTTACATTGAATGTTTTTAGATTTTTTAATTTTAAATTAATTTTTTTAATTTGTTCTGAATAATTTTTTAATGTTTTTAATTTCTTAAATTTTGAGAATCTTAAATTTTTTTATTGTTATATATATATTTTTTTTTGTACTCACCACGCTCACGACATATTTGTGTACATGGCACCTCATCCGCAAAATGCAAACTTCAATTGGCGCAAATCTCGTACGAACTGTCCGAATTTGTTTAGTCTTTGAAGGTGTGTGGCAGCTGTAAAAGGCATTGTTTTTATTATATTAAAATTGAAATTTTAACCAACATATAATGCTTATTATTTATCCATGATGTCAACTTGCTAAACGCTTTACTTGCCTCAAATAAAAAAACGCCTTATTTACCGCCTCGCCTCCTAGGTTATACAAACCTTAACGCTGCCGTATTGAAAACAATAATACGCTTTGTTGTTGGAAATTTTACATGCATAGGTTGTTTTTGTAGCTGTAAGAAAGTTGCAAATGCGAAGAAATAAAATTAAACGCTTATTTAAAATAATAATCATTAGAATAAGAGCCCCTAAAACCGAGCTAACTGCTAGTCGGCCCTGAATTGCATTCACACTTTAACCCTCAAGTCTGTTAAAAAAAAAAAAAAAAAAAAAAAAATAAAACGGACTGCCTTTAAAAACTAAAAAAAAAAAAACAAAGGAATTTGAAACGCTTATTACATACAACACCAAAACAAAACTAAACAAATTGCTGTCCCTAATACCCCTACACACTACCACAAACGCTACAATTTGTTACACTTAGCGAAATACCTGCCGCATACTAAACCTTTGAAGTGCGTCAAGTACTGCGTTGGTGTTTTTTTTTGTTGTGTTTTATTGCGTACCGCCTGCCCTCTAACCGCCAAATCTAACCAGAAATGCCTTGAAACCCCTAATTGAAAACAATTTGGTATTTGCTGGTTTTATAAAATTTGTCAACGGCCCTAAAATTTGTTGTCTGCTCAACGTCGCTTTTTTTGCAATCAGAATGACTCAACGCTGGAAGTATTGTACTTTTAACCCTTAACAAAGTTAACTATTTAAGTTAGTCTAAGTAAAGCTCTACTAAATAAAAAGACTCAAAATTATTTAAGCAAATAATATATCTAATAAAAAATTTTGAAATTGGAAACTAAAAACAATTGCGTTTTATTGCAAGAAAAAAAAAACAAAAATACACTGAAAATTTCGTTAAGCAATTCTCGAAATTTTTTACAGTAACAAATCGCTAAAGTAGACGCGCGCACATTCATTTGCACTCACACGCTCGCCATTTTACACTCTTAAACAAACACTAGCAACTAGCAATTTAACCAAAAAAGCCAAAACTCAAGTTTTAGTAAACAAAAAAAATGTCTCACACAAACGCAGTGTTGCACCGTATACTCGCATAAACCGTAACTTAACTTAAGTGCAACCGTTATACTCGTACTCGTAAGTGCACCGCAAATTATGTATTAGCTAACTATTAAATTTTTTAAACGTGCTGAGTTAACCATTACACGTAATCACCGTAACCAACGTAACCACATTTACGTACACTACGTACTCGTACGTATATTTATTGTTGTTGTTGTTGTCATAGTGTGTGTGTGTTGGAAAAACCAAATAGGAAATAATCAACTAATGTGCTCTAATCCCACTGCTGTTTTTTGTAAAACGCAAAAGTGCAATAAGCTACTAAAATTACACAAATTGGATTTTAACCCAAAAAGCAAAAGATAAAAATAAAAATCACAAAATGCTGCTCAACTCAATCGTAAAAGGTGTGTTGACTTTACTAATGTCATTGCACTTGTCAATCCTCTCTAACTTTTTCTCTTTTCGCATCTTTCTCTCTCTCTCCCACAGAGCGTATTGTACACGAGCAAGTTACGCCGTGCGAGCCCAATCCGTGCGGCTCGAATGCCATTTGTCGCGATCGTAACGGCATTGGCTCGTGTCAGTGTTTACCCGACTACTTTGGTGACCCATATCAATCGTGTCGCCCCGAATGTTTGCGTAACTCGGATTGTCCCACTACGCAAGCGTGCACTCAGCAGAAATGTCGCGATCCCTGTCCGGGTACGTGTGGCACGAACGCTGATTGTAGCGTCACAAATCACGTGCCAACTTGTACGTGTCACATCGGTTATACGGGCGATCCGTATCGTTATTGTCATGTGGAGCCAGCAGCACGTAAGCATAGCTTAGCAGCGTCTACGTACCTAATTACCAATGTGCTCATCTTCCTTCTTCACTCTTTATTCTCTTTCCTGTTTGAAATCTATCAGCTATTCGTCAAGCGCCACCAACCAATCCTTGCCAACCCTCGCCATGTGGTCCCAACTCGCAGTGTCGTGAACTCAACGGTCAGGCGGTGTGTTCGTGTTTGGAGCGTTATGTCGGTGTACCGCCGAATTGCCGGCCGGAATGTGTACTTAGCACTGAGTGCCCCTACGATAAGGCGTGCATCAATCAACATTGTCAAGATCCTTGTCCCGGCACGTGTGGCACGAATGCCGAGTGCCGCGTGCGTAATCACAGTCCTTTATGTCAGTGCCGTAACGGTTTTACTGGCGATGCTTTCACGCGTTGCTATCCCATACCACGTAAGCGTTACTGCAGTCCCTTAACAACAAAGCAAACCGCTAATTTTATTTTCCTCAAACTCTAGCTGCGCCACCAGCAATTTCGTATATTGAACGTGATCCTTGCGTACCCTCGCCTTGTGGGCCACACAGCGAGTGCCGCAACATCAACGGTGTCCCATCTTGTTCCTGTTTGCAGAGTTACATTGGCGCGCCACCCAACTGCCATCCGGAATGTACCATAAGCGCTGAGTGTCCATCGAACAAGGCTTGCATACGCGAAAAATGCATCGATCCTTGCCCTGGCTCTTGCGGCTTTTCCGCGGAGTGTAGTGTCGTCAATCACACACCCATTTGTACGTGTCCCGATGGCTATACCGGCGATCCCTTCACCAATTGTCGTCCGCAGCCACCAGAACCTATCATTAGTAAGCAAAGTTTTACCCAAAACCATTCTTCACGGTTACATTACAAAAAAACTATTTTTCGTTACTCAGATGAACCCACCGATCCTTGTCATCCGTCGCCTTGTGGCGCAAATGCTCAATGCAATAACGGCATTTGCACATGTCTGCCCGAATACCAGGGTGATCCGTACACAGGTTGTCGTCCCGAATGTGTTTTGAATACAGACTGTCCGCGCGATAAGGCATGCTTGCGCAGCAAATGCGCTAATCCCTGTCCCGGCACATGCGGCGAAAACGCCATTTGTGACATCATAAACCATATACCCATGTGCAGGTGTCCAGATGGCACGGTCGGTAGTGCCTTCATCCGTTGCAGTCCGGCACCAAGTAAGCTCGCGTACTTTCATTTAGCCCCACCTAAAGGTACTTATAACTTGTGTACGTCTTTACCAGAAATTATAGCCACAAATCCATGCCAACCCTCACCTTGCGGTCCGAACTCTCAATGCCGCGAAGTCAACCAACAAGCCGTCTGTTCCTGCCTGCCCAACTTCATGGGTAGTCCGCCAACTTGCCGTCCTGAATGTGTGTCGAATTCTGATTGTGCGCCTACACAGGCTTGCCTGAACCAGAAGTGCGGTGACCCATGTCCCGGTACTTGCGGCATCGGCGCCAAATGCACTGTCGTCAATCACAGTCCCTTCTGCACCTGTCCGCCGCGTTTCAGTGGCAATCCCTTCGTACGCTGCCAACCGATTAGTAAGAAAATGCTTTCCTATTACATCTCTGGAATAATTCTACAACTGAGTTAAATTTTTTTACACAGTCGAACCACCCCGCGACATCACACCAACAGATCCTTGCCGTCCATCGCCTTGCGGTCCATACTCACAGTGTCGTCCTATTGGGGAAGCGCCATCATGTTCCTGCCTCGAGTCATACATAGGGCGTCCGCCAAATTGTCGTCCTGAATGCGTCACAAGTTCAGACTGCGCCAGCTCTTTGGCATGTATCAATCAGAAATGTGTTGATCCTTGCCCTGGACGCTGTGGCTTGAATGCAGAATGCCGTGTGGTCAGCCATGCAGTTCAGTGCAATTGTGTGGTTGGTTATACAGGCGATCCATTCGTGCAATGTAGCCTGCCGCCAGAACGTGACGTTGTTGAAATACGCACACCTTGTAGTCCGAGTCCGTGTGGCCCCAATGCAGTATGTCGCGAGCGCAACGGCGCTGGTTCATGCACATGTTTGCCCGAATACTTTGGTAACCCCTACGAGGGCTGTCGCCCTGAATGTGTAATGGATTCAGACTGTCCGTCGAATAAGGCGTGCCAGCAACAAAAGTGTCAGGATCCTTGTCCGGGCACGTGTGGTCAGAATGCCGATTGCCAAGTGGTCAACCATTTGCCATCTTGTACTTGCATTACTGGCTACATCGGTGACCCATATCGTATTTGCACGCGTCCTGTTGAACGTAAGAATGTTTTCCCGTAGACTTTGCTAACAATTCTAACTAATTTTAATGTACCCTCGCTACCACAGCCATGCGCACCGAGTACGTCAATCCATGCCAACCCTCGCCCTGTGGTCCTAATTCTCAGTGTCGCGAAGCTAATGAACAGGCTGTCTGCTCTTGCCTGCCGGAATTTATAGGTACGCCACCAGCATGTCGCCCCGAATGCACCATTTCTTCTGAATGTGCCACCGATAAGGCTTGCATAAATCAGAAATGCGCGGACCCATGCGCAGCCGATCCATGTGGCAGCAATGCACAATGCCGCGTTAGAAATCACAGCCCGATTTGTACTTGCAACAATGGATTCACCGGCGATGCATTTACAAGATGCTACCCTATACCACGTGAGCTAATAGACACGGCACAAGCCATATTCTCTCATGCTGATCGCAAATTTCTTTCGTATTTAGCGCCACCTATCGAAATTGAACGCGAAGAATATCGTGACCCTTGCCTACCCTCACCTTGTGGCCCCAACGCAGAATGTCGTAATGTAAATGGCGTACCATCTTGCTCTTGCTTGGCGACGTTCATCGGTCAGCCACCCAACTGCCGCCCAGAGTGCACCATCAATGCCGAGTGCCCCAGTCAGCAGGCTTGTATCAATCAGAAATGTCGCGATCCCTGTCCAGGCGCTTGTGGCCAAAACACAGTATGCCGTGTAATCAATCATACGCCGACATGCCTGTGCATAGACAATTACGTAGGCAATCCGTTCATCAGCTGCAGTCCGAAACCACCAGCACGTAAGACCTCAATTCAATGAAGCATGCAAATGCAGCGCGATCCTTAAACTCTCTGGTTTTCCTCTTCTTCGAACAGCTACTCAAGCACCAGTGCACGACGATCCGTGCGTGCCATCACCGTGCGGCCCGAATGCACAATGTAACAATGGCCAATGCACTTGTATACCTGAATATCAGGGTGATCCTTTTGTAGGTTGCCGTCCAGAATGTGTTCTCAATTCAGATTGTGCGCGTGATCGCGCCTGTGTTCGCAACAAATGCATCGATCCTTGTCCCGGCACTTGTGGCACGAATGCGATTTGCGTTGTCAACAATCACGTACCCATGTGCCATTGTCCGGATAATATGTCGGGCAACGCGTTCTTTGAATGTCGCGTCAACGAAAGTAAGACCGAGATTTATTTATTGCTAAACATTTTACAATTTGCTCCTTATTCTCATACTTCAGCGCCAATTTTGAGAAATCCATGTCAACCATCGCCTTGTGGCCCTAATAGCCAGTGTCGTGAGGTACAAAACGTAGGCGTCTGCTCTTGTCTACCGAGCTTTATAGGTAGTCCACCGCAATGTCGTCCGGAATGTACAACAAACTCCGATTGTCCGCCAGATCAGGCTTGTCAGAACTCTAAGTGTCGCGATCCATGTCCAGGCACATGTGGTTTCAATGCCGTATGCAATGTCGTCAATCACAATCCATTCTGTATATGTCGCGATCAAATGACTGGAGATCCATTTGTACGCTGCCAGCAGATAAGTAAGAGTTGTCACGAATTTTTGTTTTTCTTTTGTTAAACTTCTTTGGAATTTCCCACAATAGTTACTCCCATTGCTGATGTCACACCTGCCAATCCATGCATTCCCTCGCCCTGTGGTCCGAACTCCGAGTGCCGCGTAACGGGTGACTCGCCGTCATGCTCATGTCTGCCAGATTTTACAGGTTCACCGCCAAACTGTCGTCCCGAATGTGTTTCGAACTCAGAGTGTCCATCGGCGCAAGCCTGCATAAACCAAAAGTGTAAAGACCCATGTCCTGGTTTGTGTGGCCTGAATGCTAATTGTCGCGTCTTCAGTCACACACCAATGTGTCTGTGTGCAGTCGGTTTCACTGGCGATCCATTCTCGCAATGTAACCCAGTGCAAGCTGCGCCAATTGAAGTATTAAGGCCATGCAATCCCAGTCCATGTGGCGCCAATGCTAAATGCGAAGAACGCGATGGCGCCGGTTCTTGTCAGTGCTTACCCGAGTACTTTGGTAACCCATATGAAGGCTGTCGTCCAGAATGTGTGCTCAACACAGATTGTCCATCGAACAAGGCTTGTCAAAATCAGAAATGCGTCGATCCATGCCCAGGTACTTGTGGTACGAATGCAATATGCCAGGTTATCAACCATGTACCTTCGTGTGAATGCTATGCCGGCTACATTGGTGATCCATATCGACTGTGTCAAGTTGTGCAAGAAGAACGTAAGCATACTATAGAGTTAACTGTGGCAACAAATATTTAATAAACCACATTCGTAATTATAGCGGCCAGAGTTTACGTTAATCCCTGTCAACCGTCGCCTTGTGGGCCCAACTCCCAATGTCGCGAAGTTAACGGTCAAGGCGTTTGTTCTTGCCTACCTGAGTACGTCGGCAGTCCACCTGCCTGTCGACCGGAATGCACATCAAGCTCTGATTGTGCCTCCGATAAGGCATGCATTAATAGGAAATGTGTTAATCCTTGCCCGGGTGTCTGCGGGCAGAATGCTGAATGCCGTGTTAGGAATCACAGTCCCATCTGTACTTGCAACAATGGCTTCACTGGCGATGCGTTCACGCGCTGTTTCCGTATTATAAGTAAGATCTTCCTCGTTTGAACGCTTTAGTAAATAAAGTCTGACCTCATCATATTATCTACTAATAGCACCACCATCACCGCCACCACCACAACGTGAACCACAAGATCCCTGCGTACCCTCACCGTGTGGTCCCAACTCACAGTGTCGCGACGCGCATGGCACACCCTCCTGTTCTTGCCTGCCGAACTACCTTGGTACGCCACCAGCCTGTCGTCCCGAATGCAGTCTCAACTCGGAATGTCCCAGTCATCAGGCATGTATCAATCAGAAATGTCGCGACCCCTGCCCAGGTTCTTGCGGCCTCAGCGCATTGTGTAACGTTATAAATCACACACCAATATGCACGTGCCAGATCGGCTACACTGGCGATCCTTTCACCATCTGCAATCCGCTACCACCACCGCGAAGTAAGTTCGAAGTCAGTTTGAAAGCATTCATATTTAGTACTTACTTATTTTTTCGCACAGTCGAAGTTGTGCCCCAAGACGATCCGTGCGTGCCATCACCCTGCGGTCCAAATTCGCAATGTAACAACGGCCAATGCACATGCATACCGGAGTATCAGGGTGATCCCTACACAGGATGCCGTCCAGAGTGTGTGCTTCACACCGATTGCGCTCGAGATCGTGCCTGCGTACGCCATAAATGCATTGATCCCTGCCCCGGTACATGCGCTTCCAATGCCATATGCGAGGTTATGAACCATATACCCATTTGCCGTTGTCCGGACGGTATGGAAGGCAATGCTTTTGTACAATGCACACCAACACCGAGTAAGATCACGAGTCGTACAAGCGCTTCTTGCACTATTCCTATATATCACACTTTTACAGAGTTGGATGTACCGCAGAATCCTTGTCAACCAACACCTTGCGGTCCGAATAGCCAGTGTCGTGAGGTTAACCAGCAAGCCGTTTGTTCCTGTATCGCATCCTTCATCGGCAGTCCACCCTTCTGTCGTCCGGAATGCACAACCAATTCCGAGTGCCCGCTCAATCAAGCTTGTCTCAATCAGAAATGCAACGATCCTTGCCCAGGCGTTTGCGGCAACAATGCGCTGTGCCATGTCACTAATCATAGTCCGTTCTGTCGCTGCCCCGATAGATATTCGGGTAATCCATTTATCAGCTGCCAACAAATTTTAGAATCACCGGCACCTCGTCCGCCTAGTCAGCCTTGTGTACCATCACCATGCGGTCCGTATTCAGAATGTCGTGTGGTGGGTGAGCAGCCTTCGTGCACTTGCTTGCCTGATTACAGCGGCGCGCCACCCAATTGCCGACCCGAATGCGTGACTAGCTCAGAATGTGCTACAAACTTGGCCTGTATTAATCAGAAATGCAAAGATCCCTGTCCCGGTTTGTGTGGCAATAGCGCTCTCTGCCGTGTACTTTCACACACACCAAGCTGCTATTGTCCCGCCGGCTTGGAAGGAGATCCATTCGTACAATGTGTGGAAGTGAAAATCCCACAACTTGATCATATCGATCCTTGCAATCCAAGTCCATGCGGTCCGAATGCGCGTTGCGTGCAACGCAATGATGCCGGCTCATGCCAATGTCTACCTGAATATTTTGGTAATCCATATGAAGGCTGTAGGCCCGAGTGCATGCTCAATTCCGATTGTCCATCCAACAAAGCCTGTCAGAACATGAAGTGCCGCGACCCATGCCCAGGCACCTGTGGACAAAATGCCAACTGTGCGGTGTTGAACCACGTGCCAACATGCAGTTGTCTGTCGGGCTATAGTGGTGATCCATACCGCGCTTGTCAAATCGAGAAACAACGTAAGCCAAAGTGTAAAATATAAAGCTTAGTTCCAATAAATATAGAAAATTATCTTACAACAGCTATCAAGGAATATGTCAACCCGTGTCAACCTTCGCCGTGTGGCCCCAATTCGCAGTGCCGTGAAATAAACGAACAGCCTGTATGTTCATGCCTCCCCGAATACATTGGCAGTCCGCCACTTTGCCGCCCTGAGTGCACCATCTCGACCGAGTGCGCATTGGACCGGGCGTGTATCAATCAGAAATGCGTCGATCCCTGCCCGGGCACATGCGGTCAGAATGCCAATTGTCGCGTACATAACCACAGTCCTCTATGTTCTTGCCGCGCAGGTTACACTGGAGATGCTTTCTCGCGTTGTTTTGCTATACCACGTAAGATAAAGCTTTGATTGTTGTCTAGAAAATGGAGATATATTTACATTTTATACTGCAGCCAAACCACCAGCACCAGTGCAACGTCAGCCCGTTGATCCTTGCGTGCCCTCACCATGTGGTCCGCATTCGCAATGTCGTCGTATTGGTGATTCGCCATCGTGCTCTTGCCTTCCTAACTACATTGGGGCGCCACCAAATTGCCGCCCGGAGTGTACTATCAACGCGGAGTGTCCAAGCAACCAAGCGTGTATCAACGAAAAATGTCGCGATCCTTGTCCCGGCTCTTGCGGTTTAGGCGCTATCTGTAATGTTATCAATCACACACCGAGCTGTGTCTGTCCCACGGGATATACTGGCGATCCCTTTACTTATTGTCTGCCAGAACCACCGCCAAAGCGTAAGCCTCCGAAAAAAGTTGCCCCTTCTAATTATCCACTCTCATTATTCATTTAGCGCCTGTCAAAGATGATCCCTGCAATCCCTCACCCTGCGGTTCAAATGCCCAATGCAACGATGGCATTTGTACATGTCTACCGGAATACCAGGGCGATCCTTACAACGGCTGTCGCCCCGAATGTGTTCTCAGCACCGACTGTCCACGCGACCGTGCCTGCATACGCAATAAATGTGTCGATCCTTGCCCAGGCACGTGTGCTTCAAATGCTCTTTGTAGCGTCATCAATCATATACCAATCTGTTCGTGTCCAAACGGCATGTCGGGCAACGCGTTTATCCAATGCTCGCCGATACCACGTAAATATTATTTTCTCTACGCTCTACCATAAGAACTTTCCACATACTCCCTTACCTTCAACTTACAGCACCCGCCAAGGTCAACCCTTGTCAGCCCTCTCCCTGCGGTCCTAATTCACAATGCCGTGAAGTGAATGAGCAGGCTGTCTGCTCCTGCATACCAGGCTACATAGGCGCTCCTCCAAGCTGCCGTCCCGAGTGTACTGCTAATCAGGAGTGTGCGGCCAACTTGGCATGTGTAAATCAGAAATGTGTTGACCCTTGCCCTGGCAGTTGCGGACGTAACGCACAGTGCAACACCGTCAATCACAATCCTTTCTGCACGTGTCTACCGCAATACACAGGTAATCCATTTGTCGCCTGCCAACGCATCATCGAACAACCGCAGCTGGACGTCTCACCAACCAATCCTTGCCACCCCTCACCTTGTGGACCCAATTCAGAATGTCGTTCAGTGGGCGACACACCATCGTGCAGTTGTCTAGCCAACTTCATAGGCACACCACCGTACTGCAAGCCAGAATGTGTCTCGAACTCGGAGTGTCCCTCAACGAAGGCCTGCATCAATCAGAAATGTAAAGATCCTTGCCCAGGCCTGTGTGGCTCCAGTGCTGAATGTCACGTCGTATCGCATACACCACGCTGCATTTGCTTACCTGGCTTCACAGGTGATCCGTTCACGCTTTGTCAGCCAGTACGTATTTCCGCGCCTATTGAAGTACTCAATCCATGTTCGCCATCGCCTTGCGGCGCCAACGCAAACTGCCTCGAACGTAATGGCGCGGGCGCTTGCCAATGCCTGTCTGAATATTATGGTAATCCCTATGAGGGCTGCCGTCCAGAGTGCGTGCTTAATTCGGACTGCCCCTCGAACAAAGCGTGTCAGAATCAAAAATGTCGCGATCCGTGTCCAGGTACCTGTGGACAGAATGCCGAATGTAATGTCGTCAATCATATACCAACTTGCAACTGCTACGTGGGTTACACCGGAGATCCGTACCGCTATTGTACAAGACCAGCTGAACGTAAGCTAGCGATTTTGAATTTTTACTTTAAACAAACTGTACTGACATGTGCTAGAGGGATAAAGCCACGGGACAGTCTGCTGCTGGAACTGAAGGACTTTCGTTCAGCTCCCAGCAGCACTTTGGTCTTCACTGGTTTTATTTCCGCTACACAAGCAGTACATGTAGCTCGTTGTTGTCGTCATTGTATTGTATGTAGTCACTAACTTTGTAACTTTGTTTGGTTCATTTTCAATCTATGTACATATAACAAAAACAAAAAAACTAATGTAGCCATAGTACAAGAGTACGTAAACCCATGTCAACCCAGCCCATGTGGACCGAATTCCCAATGTCGCGAAGTTAACGGTCAAGCTGTCTGCTCATGCCTTAGTGAGTTTATTGGTGTGCCACCATCCTGTAGACCCGAGTGTACATCCAGTTCAGAATGTGCCAGCGATAAGGCGTGTATTAATCGTAAATGTGTCGACCCTTGCCCGGGTGTTTGTGGACAAAGCGCCATTTGTCAGGTGCGCAATCATAGTCCAATATGTTCCTGTCGCACCGGCTTGACAGGCGATCCATTCGTGCGTTGTTACCCACTACCACGTAAGCAAAGCAATGCATTTAACGCGCAACTATTTTTACCAAATCCAATATCTAACCACTCTGTCTTAGCGCCAACACCACCACAACCCGCCGATGTCTATCGTGATCCCTGCGTGCCATCGCCATGTGGCCCATACGCCACTTGTCGCGTTCAAAACAATGTGCCATCTTGTACGTGCCAGCCGAACTATATAGGCGCCCCACCAAACTGTCGACCCGAGTGTTCGATGAATTCTGACTGCCCGAGCAGTCAGGCGTGTATTAATGAGCGTTGCCGTGACCCCTGTCCAGGTGCATGCGGTGTGAATACTGTGTGTAATGTTGTAAATCATATACCCAACTGCGTTTGTCAACCCGGTTATATAGGCGATGCATTCGTTGCTTGCCAGCCAGCGCCACCACCTCGTAAGCTTTGTTTGGATTTACTTATCCCCACTACCTAACCTTTGCCTATAAATTATAGCACCACCGCAACAAGAACCCATTGATCCTTGCAATCCTAGCCCCTGTGGGGCCAACGCAATCTGTTCCGGTGATGGACAATGCGCTTGTCTCGCCGACTACCAGGGTGATCCGTATGTCGCCTGCAAACCGGAGTGCATACTTAACACCGAGTGCGAGCGTGATCGCGCCTGCATACACCAGAAATGTGTTGATCCCTGCCCCGGAACTTGTGGCACGGAGGCCATTTGCGAAGTTTATAATCACGTGCCCATGTGCCGTTGCCCCGAACGCATGACTGGCAATGCATTTGTGCAATGCTTAGCAGTACAGAGTATGTTTCCTTCGTATAAATTTTTTCAAACCGCCCCACTACAACACCATTATTTCTTTCCACCAGCTGATACTTACCGCAATCCTTGTCAGCCCTCACCATGCGGTCCAAACTCACAATGTCGCGAAGTGAACTCACAAGCCGTATGCAGCTGTTTACCCAACTACCTAGGCAGCCCGCCGTCTTGCCGTCCAGAATGCACCACGAACTCTGATTGCGCGCCGAACCGCGCGTGCCAGAATCAACGCTGCATGGATCCATGCCCTGGAACTTGTGGATTGTATGCGAAATGCACGGTTGTCAATCATAATCCCTTCTGTACTTGCAATGAACGCTACACAGGAAACCCCTTCGTGCAGTGTCGTCCGATAAGTGAGTTTAGCAACTGTTTGAAGTAGTCCTCTTTATGACCCTTACCCCTTCGCCTATCCAATTTAGTTGAGCCAGTGCGAGATGTTGTGCCAGTCAACCCATGTCAGCCCTCACCTTGCGGTCCGAACAGTCGCTGTCAACCTGTGGGCGATTCACCGTCTTGCTCCTGTCTCGAGAACTTCTTTGGTCAGCCACCGAATTGTCGACCCGAATGTGTAACAAACTCTGAATGCGCTTCGAATAATGTGTGCCGTAATAATCGTTGTGTCGACCCCTGCCCCGGACTATGCGGAAATAATGCGCTGTGTCGTGTTATAAGCCATTCATCAATGTGTTACTGTGAGAGCGGTTACACTGGCGATCCATTTGTGCAGTGCACTTTGATTGTGCGCGAACCCACTGAAGTTGTTGATCCATGCAACCCCAATCCATGTGGTCCCTTCGCCGAATGTCTCCAGCAAAATGGCGTGGGTTCGTGTAAATGCCTTGCGGAATACTTCGGCAATCCTTATGAAGGTTGTCGTCCTGAATGCGTACTCAACACCGATTGTCCATCGAACAAGGCGTGTATCAATCAGAAATGTCGCGATCCCTGCCCGGGTACTTGCGGACTGAATGCTGAGTGTTTCACCATAAATCATTTGCCCACATGTTCCTGCTTATTTGGCTATGTAGGAGATCCGTATCGTTATTGCGCGGTTGAGGAAAAACGTAAGACAAACTTTGACTCTCAGAGGATTGTTGCCCAGTGCCATTTTAACATTCCCTTCCCCACATTTTAGCTCCACTACAAGAGTACGTCAATCCATGTGAACCAACACCCTGCGGCCCGAATAGCCAGTGCCGCGAATTAAATGGCCAAGCCGTCTGCTCTTGCCTGCCGGAGTTTATCGGCACACCACCCGCCTGCAGACCTGAGTGTACAATTAGTGCTGAGTGCAGCTTCGATAAGGCGTGCATTAATCAGAAGTGCGCCGATCCATGTCCAGGCGTTTGCGGAACCGGCGCTCAATGTCAAGTGCGCAACCACGCACCACTCTGCTCTTGTCAAAACGGCTACACTGGAGATCCGTTTACCCGTTGCTATCCCATACCTCGTGAGTTTGCTTATTAACTCCTTTGTATTACTCTTTCTAAACGTCATATCACTTGAATAGCGCCACCACCGACTGTTTTTGCTGAACCAATACGCGATCCTTGCTTGCCGTCACCATGTGGCCCCAATTCGCAGTGCAGAAATGCGAACGGTCAACCGGCGTGCTCTTGCCTGCCTCAGTTCTTTGGATCACCACCAAACTGTCGGCCCGAGTGTGTCACGAACTCAGAGTGCTCGTCGAATCTGGCTTGCATCAATAATCGTTGCACAGATCCTTGTCCGGGCTCGTGTGCTTACAATGCAGAATGTAGCGTGATAAATCACATACCGATTTGCTCGTGTCCGCGTGAATATATCGGCGATCCATTCGTCAACTGTCAACCAGCACCACCACGTAAGCGAACGTCGTTTTTTCTTCTATTAAAGCCAGATTACATGTCTTTCGTTTTCGCTCATCATAGCTAAACCACCGGTAAAAGACGACCCCTGTAATCCTTCACCTTGCGGACCCAACGCAGTGTGCAACGATGGTCAATGTTCCTGCATACCAGAATATCAAGGCGACCCACTCGTCGGTTGCCGGCCGGAATGCGTACTCAACACTGAATGTCCACAAAATAAGGCGTGCATTAGAAATAAGTGTGTTGATCCATGCCCCGGTACGTGCGGAGTCAATGCCATCTGCGAGGTGCTTAATCACGTCCCTATGTGTCGCTGTCCCGACGGCATGTCCGGAAATGCTTTCTACCAATGTGATCCACTACCACGTAAATATTAACGGCCAACTCTCAGAAAACTGACGTGGCTAAATGTGCCCCCCATTTTTTTTTCTCTCTGTTTCAATAGCAAAAATCGTAACTGATCCCTGCCAACCTTCTCCATGCGGTCCGAATAGTCGTTGTCGCGTATTCAATCAAAACGCTGTTTGCTCTTGCATTGAAGGTTTCATCGGTAATCCGCCTAGCTGTCGTCCGGAATGTGTACGGAATTCTGATTGCGGTCCACAAAAGGCCTGCCAGAATCAAAAATGCGTCGATCCTTGTCCGGGCGCATGCGGTTTCAAAGCGATTTGTAACGTAGTAAATCATGCGCCCATATGTACATGTCCCGTTCATCACACTGGAAATCCATTCGTATCCTGTCAACCGATAAGTAAATATCTGAAATATTTTCTCGCCGCGCAAACCATAAAACGTTCGCTTTCATCTCCTCCCACTAGTTGAACCGCCACCACGTTTGGAAGCGCCCAAGGATCCATGCTACCCGTCGCCTTGTGGCCCGAATTCCGAGTGTCGCGCTGTCGGAGATGCACCATCTTGCTCTTGCTTACCGCAATTTATCGGCGCCCCACCAAACTGTCATCCGGAATGTGTAACAAATAGCGAATGCAGTCAAGATAAGGCTTGTATTAACCAAAAATGCATCGATCCCTGCCCTGGCTTATGCGGTCAGAATGCACAGTGTCGTGTGATTAGTCATACAGCAATGTGTCTCTGTGCGGCTGGCTACACTGGCGATCCGTTTTCGTTCTGCATGCCGGAACCTGTAAAACAAGTGGACTTCGTCTCGCCATGTGAACCAAACCCGTGTGGTGTTAACGCCGAGTGTCGCCAAGTGAATAACGCAGGCTCATGTCAGTGTTTGCCCCAGTACTTTGGTAATCCTTATGAGGGTTGTCGCCCAGAATGTATAACGAACTCGGACTGTCCGCTGGATAAATCTTGTCAGAATCAGAAATGTCGCGATCCTTGCCCGGGTGTCTGCGCGCTAAATGCGCAATGTCGCGTTATCAATCACCTGCCTTCTTGTGTATGTTTGGATGGTTTCATAGGCGATCCCTATAGCTATTGTCAGTTACCGGAAAAGCGTAAGTAACAACCGCATACCGAATGCGACAGAGTGAAAGCAGTTTTTATATTTTAGCGATCATGAAAGAGTACGTCAACCCATGCCAGCCATCACCCTGCGGACCCAATTCCCAATGTCGGGAAGTGAATAATCAAGCTGTTTGCTCATGTCTGCCCACATTTATTGGTACACCGCCTGCGTGCAGACCAGAGTGTACGACGAGTGCCGAATGCGCACTCGATAAAGCGTGCATCAATCAGAAATGTCAGGATCCTTGTCCGGGTACTTGTGGCACAAATGCAGAATGTCACGTGCGCAATCACTCACCGCTGTGTAGTTGCCTTAGTGGTTACACAGGCAATGCTTTCACGCGCTGTTATCCTATACCACGTAAGCCCAAGCTAGATGAACGTGTCTCGCAGTATTTTAATACTCCATTCTTTCTCTTAGCGCCACCACAAGCTGCGACCCCACCAGAACCAGTACGCAATCCATGCGTACCCTCGCCTTGTGGTCAATTCGCCGAATGTCGTGATATCAACGGCAGCCCGTCGTGCTCGTGTCTACCTACCTATATCGGTAGTCCACCCACCTGCCATCCGGAGTGTACTAGAAACTCAGATTGCGCCAGCACACAAGCTTGCATAAATGAAAAATGTCGCGACCCTTGTCCCGGCGCGTGCGGCTTCAATGCGAACTGTAATGTTATAAATCATACGCCTATTTGTCAGTGCACACCTGGCTTGCGAGGCGACCCATTTGTCTCTTGCCAAGCACCACCACAACCACCACCAAAACTTGCAGAAGATCCATGCAATCCCTCGCCCTGTGGTCCCAACACTGTATGCCGCGATGGACAGTGTGAATGCATACCGGAATATCAGGGCAACCCGTTGATAGGCTGCCGTCCAGAATGTGTTTTAAACACCGACTGCCCATTCGACAAGGCGTGCAAACGTCAGAAGTGCACAGATCCTTGCCCGGGTACTTGTGCCTCGAATGCCATTTGCGAGGTGCATAACCACATACCAATGTGTCATTGTCCAGAAGGTATGACTGGCAATGCATTCGCACTATGCCAGCCACTTCCCGCCCCAGTGCAAGTGAATCCTTGTCAACCCTCACCTTGTGGCCCGAATTCGCAATGTCGCGTTGTCAATCAACAAGCTGTGTGCTCGTGCTTGCCTGAGTTTATTAGTGCTCCACCATCCTGCCGTCCGGAGTGTACCAGCAATGCGGAATGTGCATTAAATCGTGCGTGCCTGCAGCAGAAATGTCGCGATCCCTGTCCGGGAGTTTGTGGTATCAACGCGGAATGCAGTGTCATCAATCATGCGCCGATTTGTCGATGTGCCAATTCATACTCTGGCAATCCATTTGTGGCCTGCATGCCTATACGAAGTAAATTTCTCTTAATTCATACGGGAACGCAGGAAACTCACTTAATAAATCTTTTTCCAGTTGTACCGCAGTTGGACGTTGCCCCGAAGGATCCTTGTCGTCCATCGCCTTGCGGTCCCAACGCCGAGTGTCGCGCAGTTGGCGATAGTCCATCGTGCTCATGTCTCAAGGAGTTCATTGGTGCACCGCCTAATTGCCGTCCTGAATGTGTAACCAACTCTGAGTGTCCGCTTTCGCAGGCATGCATAAATCAACGCTGTCAAAATCCCTGTCCCGGCGTATGTGGCGCTAATGCACAATGTCATGTCATAAATCATACGCCGATGTGTATTTGTACAAACGGCTACACAGGAGATCCATTCAGCTATTGTGACGTCGTACGCGATGTGCCACAAGAAGTGCTGAATCCTTGCCAACCAAGTCCTTGTGGTCCCAACACTGCATGTATCGTACGTAACGGCGCTGGCGCCTGTCAGTGTTTGCCTGAATTTGTAGGAAATCCATATGAGGGTTGTCGGCCCGAGTGCGTAGTGAACTCTGACTGTCCTACGGACAAAGCTTGTTTGCAGAATAAATGCAAGGATCCATGTCCTGGTACTTGTGGCCAGAATGCCCTCTGCCATGTACGCAATCATTTGCCAAGCTGCAACTGCTTAAGTGGTTACACAGGCAATCCGTACAGCTACTGCAGCGTAATAACCGAACGTAAGCATTTTAGAGAAATAATGTTTAGTCAAAGTGATATGCCAACAGTTTTTTATACCCTTTTAGCGAAATTCGATGTCGTTAACCCCTGTCAACCATCGCCTTGTGGACCAAATTCCCAGTGTAAAGAAGTCAAGCAGCAAGCGGTTTGCTCTTGTTTACCCATGTTCATCGGCAGCCCACCGGACTGTCGACCCGAATGCACCATTTCTAGTGAATGTGCGCTTGACAAGGCGTGCGTCAATCAAAAGTGTGTTGATCCTTGCCCAGGCGTCTGCGGTCTCCACTCTGAATGTCGCGTACGTAACCATAGCCCGCTTTGCAGTTGTCATGCAGGTTACACCGGCGATGCCTTCACTAGATGTTACCCAATACCGCGTAAGATGCAGAAACAAAAAGTTAATGCCCACGAAAAAGTTTATTTTACCTAACACCTTCTTTTAGCGCCACCAACTGTGCCGGTTATTAGAGAGGAGTATCGCGATCCCTGTGTTCCATCTCCTTGTGGTAGCAACGCTATCTGTCGCAACGTCAACGGTCAGGCCTCATGCTCTTGTTTACCCAACTATTTGGGCGCGCCACCTAGCTGTCGTCCCGAGTGTTCCATCAATGCCGAATGTCCAGCGCACTTAGCGTGCATAAATGAAAAGTGCCGCGATCCTTGTCCAGGATCTTGCGGCTTCGCAGCGATTTGCAATGTAATTAACCACACGCCAATATGCACTTGCCCAGCCGACTATACCGGTGACCCGTTTACAAGTTGCGCGCCCAAGCCGCCCGAAATCAAATGTATGTTTGATAGTTTCTTAGGTGAACATAAAAATATTATTACTTCTTTTAGTGCCCTTGAAAGATCCCTGCAACCCGTCACCCTGCGGCAGCAATGCTGTTTGTAGAAATGGAGAATGCGCCTGTCTACCCGAGTATCAAGGCAACGCCTACATTGGTTGTCGCCCCGAGTGTGTACTCAATACGGATTGCGCGCGCGATAAGGCTTGTATTAGAAATAAATGTGTCGACCCTTGTCCCGGTACCTGCGGTCTAGGCGCCATCTGCGATGTCTTCAATCACATACCGATGTGCCACTGCCCCGAGGGCATGACGGGCAACGCATTCGTGCAATGCTCAATAGTACAACAAAGTAGGTTTCAAGCTTAAGAAATTATTTTATAATCAAATTTTAAAATTTTGAATCGTCTTAGCAACGCCAGCGGTAGTGAACACCTGCCAGCCTTCACCCTGTGGCCCCAATTCTCAGTGCACCGAAATTAATCAGCAAGCCGTGTGCGCTTGCCTGCCTGACTATTTTGGCGTACCACCCAACTGCCGACCTGAATGCAGCATTAACTCGGACTGTGCACCGAACATGGCCTGCGTGAACCATAAATGCCGAGATCCTTGTCCAGGCAGCTGTGGCGTGCGCGCTATTTGTTCTGTCATTAATCACGCACCATTCTGCAGCTGTCCTAGCGGTTACACCGGCAACGCCCATACCTTGTGTCAACTCTTGCCGCCACCACCGAGCCCGCAACGAGAACCCACAAACCCCTGCGTACCATCACCGTGCGGTCCCAACTCACAATGCACTGATAGGAACAGCTCACCATCATGCACTTGCCTACCGGATTATATTGGCGCACCACCCAACTGCCGCCCGGAGTGCTTATCATCATCGGAATGCCCTAGCAACCAGGCTTGTATTAATATGAAGTGTCGTGATCCTTGCCCCGGTGTATGTGGTACATCAGCCACCTGTCATGTGGTTAGCCATACGCCCTCTTGTGTCTGCATCGCCGGTTATGTGGGTGATCCGTTCACGCAGTGCTACCCCGAACCAATAGTTGAACGCGAGCAGATCAATCCGTGCGTACCCAGCCCCTGTGGCAGTAATGCTATCTGCACCACACAAAATAACGCCGGCGCATGTAAATGTTTGCCCGAATATTTCGGCAATCCCTATGACGGTTGTCGCCCCGAATGTACCACAAATTCTGATTGTCCATCGAATAAGGCATGTCGCAATCAGAAATGTCAAGACCCTTGTCCTGGTGTTTGCGGTCAAAATGCACAATGTTACGCGATTAATCATTTACCTACTTGTACTTGTCTGTCTGGCTATACAGGAGATCCGTACAGCTATTGCAACGTGCCGAAAGAACGTAAGCATCAGAGATTTTTTTCAAAACTTGCTTTTAGAAATTCTCCCGTAGCAAAAAAAGAAACATTACACAGCACACACAACATTAAACTCATTGCACATTTACTTTTTCTTTCATTTCGTATTATAAATAGCAATAAGAGAATATGTAAATCCTTGCGTACCATCGCCTTGTGGCCCGAATTCGCAATGTCGTGAAGTGCAAGAACAAGCGGTCTGCTCTTGCTTACCTGACTTCATTGGCAACCCGCCTTCTTGTCGCCCCGAATGTACAACGAACTCCGAATGTGCCGCCGATAAGGCGTGCATAAACAAGAAGTGTCAAGATCCCTGTCCCGGCACGTGTGGCTCGAATGCTGAGTGTAGCATACGCACGCATAACCCCTACTGTAGTTGTCGGCCCGGTTATACTGGTGACGCTTTTGTGCGTTGCTACCCCATACCGCCACCGCCACCACCAGCACGCGAACCTTATCGCGACCCCTGTGTACCCTCGCCATGTGGTCAATACGCCGTCTGCCGCGTGACAAATGATCAACCTGCGTGTTCGTGTCTGCCATCTTATAGCGGTACTGCACCCAATTGTCGCCCGGAATGTGTAGTAAACTCGGACTGTACCAGCAACCACGCTTGCGTCAATGAGAAGTGTCGCGATCCATGTCCTGGGTCTTGTGGCGTGAACGCCGAATGTAATGTGCTTAACCATATACCAGCCTGCACGTGCCCCATTGGCTACACTGGTAATCCATTCACCAGCTGTTACGCGCAACCAGCACCACCACCACCATGTAATGAGAACTCAAAACTTGTTTCCTTTTTAACTCAAAACTTACATTTACAACCTTTTTCCACGCAAACAGCCACGCCATCTGATGATCCTTGCATACCGTCGCCTTGTGGCACCAACGCGCAATGCAGTGATGGCATTTGCACCTGCATCGCTGAGTATCAGGGCGATCCATACACTGGTTGCCGTCCTGAATGTATTTTGAATAGCGAATGCCCACGTGATATGTCGTGTATCAATCAGAAATGTCGGGACCCTTGTCCCGGAACTTGCGCCTCGAATGCCATCTGCGAAGTACATAACCACGTTCCTATGTGTCACTGTCCGGCGGGCATGCAAGGTAATGCATTTGTACAGTGTCAGCCGGTACCCGAGCGTCCAGCTGAACCTGTACATCCATGCCAGCCGTCACCTTGTGGTCCCAACTCACAGTGTCAGGATAGGAATGGTATAGCAATTTGCACTTGTGTACAAAATATGATTGGTACACCGCCTGCGTGCCACCCCGAATGCGTTAGCAACTCTGAGTGTCCAATGAATCGCGCCTGCATCAACCAGGAATGTAGCGACCCCTGTCCGGGCGCTTGCGGCCACAACGCGCTCTGCAACATAGTCAGTCATAATCCAATCTGTTCTTGTCCAGCGGGCTACACTGGCAGTCCATTCGTCGCTTGTCAGCCAATCATTAGTATGTATTGCGATCGCATTCGTGGTTATCTTTCCCGAATAGTAAACTTAACCTTCCCTTTCAACTCGCATCTTCACACAGCTCCACCATCTTATGAGGAACCTCGTGATCCCTGCCGTCCATCACCTTGCGGTCCTAACGCACAATGTAGCAATATTAATGGCGCGCCATCTTGTACTTGCTTAAGTGAATTCATAGGCGCACCACCAAATTGTCGTCCCGAATGTATTTCCAACTCGGAGTGTCCATCTGATAAGGCCTGCATCAATCGGAAATGTCGCGATCCTTGTCCCGGTCTGTGTGGCTCCAATGCGCAATGTCGCGCTCTGAACCATATACCAAACTGCGTTTGTGAGCAGGGATACGTTGGAGATCCGTTTAGCATTTGCCGTCTACCACTTCCACCACCACCGTCACCTGTACCGGACTACGTAGATCCATGCATACCAAGCCCCTGTGGAG
The DNA here is from genome assembly GCF_013731165.1 of Rhagoletis pomonella. Classification (NCBI taxonomy): domain Eukaryota; kingdom Metazoa; phylum Arthropoda; class Insecta; order Diptera; family Tephritidae; genus Rhagoletis; species Rhagoletis pomonella. The sequence goes on from NW_023458560.1 coordinate 65,978,413, forward strand.
ACAATGCAGAATGCCGTCGTCATAACAACGTTGGATCTTGTGTCTGCCTACCTGACTACTTTGGTAACCCGTACCAGGGTTGTCGCCCCGAGTGTGTGCTAAACAGTGATTGCCCGTCAAATAAGGCCTGCGTTCAGCGCAAATGTCGTGATCCATGCCCGGGTGCTTGTGGCCGCAACGCCGAGTGCCAGGTTGTGAATCATCTGCCAGTTTGCCACTGTTTGAATGGCTACACGGGCAATCCGTTTAGTTTATGCTCGCCTGTTAAGCAATGTAAGCACAAAGAATGCGCTCCCATCACCTTTCGGGCTTAACATGACTCATATTTTTATCTTTAGTGGAACCAGTTTACGTAAATCCCTGCATACCATCACCTTGCGGCCCGAACGCTCAATGTCACGAAGTTAACCAGCAAGCTATTTGCTCTTGCTTACCTGAATTCGTTGGCTCACCACCTGCCTGTCGTCCAGAGTGTACCGTTAATGCGGAATGTGCGCTCACACAAGCCTGTATAAATCGTAAATGCGCTGATCCTTGTCCGGGCACCTGCGGTCAGAATGCGGAATGCCGCGTTTACAATCACAACCCTATTTGTTCGTGCAGAACAAGCTATACCGGAGATGCTTTCACCCGCTGTTATCCAATAACTTGTAAGAGTAAAACTAAAATTTACGCATTACGCCATTTTAAAAAAATCTTTCCTGCAACATTAGCCCCACCGCCGCCAGCTATCGCAGACGTTTTACCAGCCACACCCCCTCCACCAAGTAATCCCTGCAATCCGTCACCTTGCGGCCAATACTCGCAATGTCACAGCCGCAATGGTGCTGCAATTTGCTCATGTCTACCCAGCTACGTAGGTAGTCCGCCAAATTGTCGCCCCGAGTGTGTTGTACATTCCGATTGCCCCTCGAATCGCGCTTGCATCAATGAGAAGTGTCGTGACCCATGTCCCGGCTCGTGCGGCTTCAATGCGATCTGCAATGTTCTCAACCATGTGCCGAACTGCGTGTGTCCAGCTGGTTATGTAGGAGATCCGTTCAGCAGTTGCCAGCCGGAACCACCGAAACCAGTACAACGTGAACCCATCAAGCAAGATCCTTGCGTACCATCACCTTGTGGCGCCAATGCCGTCTGCAGTGGAGAAGGAGTGTGCACATGTCTACCCGACTATATGGGCGACGCTTACAGTGGCTGCCGACCGGAGTGTGTGCTCAATAGCGATTGCGCACGTGATCGCGCTTGCATCAATCAGAAATGCAAAGATCCGTGCCCGGGAACTTGCGGCGCACAAGCGCTATGCAATGTTATAAATCACATACCGATGTGTTCGTGTGCCGACGGCTTCACCGGCAACGCTTTCGTGCGTTGTGATAGCATACCAAGTAAAGAAACGACGACTGTCCATTTCAGCCTTTTAGATGCTTACACGTTCTCAATTTCAGCCGCTGAACCTCCTGCGCCTGTGTATCCCTGCCATCCTTCCCCTTGTGGCCCGAACTCTCAGTGTCGCGAAGCGCATGAGCAAGCTATATGTTCTTGCTTACCTGGCTTTATTGGCGCTCCACCATCCTGTCGTCCAGAGTGCGTCTCAAGCACGGAGTGTACGCTCGATAAGTTCTGCTTAAATCAACGTTGCCAGGATCCTTGCGCCGGTGCTTGCGGTCTACGCGCCATTTGTCATCCGCAAAATCATAGCCCTATATGCGCTTGCCCACAACGCTACACGGGCGATCCATTTATTGCTTGTCAACCCATAAGTACTGCGTCCATTAAATTCTCAGTTAAATACCTTTCACTTAACATATCAACCCCTTTTGCAGTTACACCACCCCCAGCACCAGTACGTGATGAAAAGCCTACGAATCCCTGCCAACCGTCACCTTGCGGTCCGAACTCCGAATGTACCGCCACACCTAATGGCGCACAGTGCACTTGTTTACGCGAATTTATCGGCACTGCACCACACTGCCGTCCCGAATGCGTTACCAGTGCTGAGTGCGCTTCGGACAAGGCATGCATTAATCGCAAGTGCGCCGATCCTTGTCCAGGCTCGTGTGGCGCTGCAGCCGAGTGTCGTGTGTTGGCGCACAGCGCAATGTGTTACTGCCCAAGCGGTTATACCGGCGATCCCTTTAGCGCGTGCGTGCGACAACAAGAACCGCCTACGGAAGTGGCTCTACCCTGCAGTCCCAGCCCCTGCGGCCCGAATGCGATTTGTCAACCGCGAAATGGCATTAGCGTATGCCAATGTCTACCCAACTACTACGGCAATCCCTATGAAGTGTGTCGACCGGAATGTGTTAGAAACTCAGATTGCGCAGCGGACAAGGCGTGTCAGAATCAGAAGTGCCGCGATCCATGTCCTGGCACGTGCGGTTCAGACGCTATGTGTCATGTCGTCAATCATGTACCAAACTGCGCATGTCTACCTGGTTATCGCGGCGATCCGTATACGCGTTGCACAGTGGTGCAAGCAGAACGTAAGAAATTTTGTATAAGCACAGGTTTTTCGCTTCAACTTCCTGCCCCTAAAGTCAATAACTATACTTTCTAAACCCGAAAGCAATGCAGAACTACCAAACTAAATAAACTAAACTTCAAAGTGTAATGCCTTTCAAAGCCAACTATTAAAATTTCCAATCCGCAAAGTCTAATTTTGCAAGTCACCCAAATAACTGCACTTGGGTCCCTTTCAGTCACCCAAGGCAGTAAATGTAACCCGCTATGTAATAACTCTTACTTCCTTCCGCAAAAAGCTCTAAGTTTAAGCAATGTGATTCATACCCGACTAGCAGTTCAAAAGAAAAACCTCCATCATAATTGCCTAAAGCAAAAAACTTTTATTTTTAGCTTTGTCACTAGGGAAAAGCCACTGCACTCAATATTTATTGCACACATACATTTAATATAATTATAACATTAATTTAAGCGTATAATAAACATTTAAATCTATACTTACTCCGCTTCGAAATAACAAAGTTTGCTTTCGCGGCCTAGTAGCCCATAATATTCGCTTACGCATTGGTTGCAACTGCCTTCAATACCTGAAAGTCGATACTAATTTCTTGTAATTCATAACAGCCGAACCTAGCGTTCCCGTAAGTCCCTGCCAACCATCGCCGTGTGGCGCCAATGCGCAATGTCGCGATTCAAATGGACAAGCCGTCTGTTCCTGCTTGCCCGATTTCGTAGGCGCTCCACCAGCCTGTCGTCCGGAATGTGTCGTCAGCTCCGAGTGTCCATTGGATAAGGCATGCATCAATCAAAAATGTAAGGATCCTTGTCCGGGCGCATGTGGAATTAATGCCGAGTGTCACGTACGTAACCATAGTCCGTTATGCGCTTGTAAATCAGGTTATACCGGCGAAGCTTTCACCAGCTGTCAACCGATACCACGTAAGCGACAACCCACTTTGACGCATTTCGCCCTCAACTTACCAACTATCCTTTCACTACCCCTTTAGCGCCGCGTACTCCAGCGCCTGCACCACCGCGCGACGTCAATCCATGCATTCCCTCACCTTGTGGATCGTACGCACAATGCCGCGAAGTAAATGGCGCCGCGACTTGCAGCTGCTTGTCAAATTATATTGGCGCACCACCCAACTGCAGGCCGGAGTGTACAATCAACGCGGAATGTGCCAGCAATCTGGCTTGCATGAATCAACGTTGTCGCGATCCATGCCCCGGCTCTTGCGGTTTCGCAGCGCTCTGTAATGTTATCAATCACACACCAAGCTGCTCTTGTCCTGCGGGATACAGCGGCGATCCGTTTACCAGCTGTCGTCTGTTGCCACCACCACCACCAGCACCAAGTAATTTCATCGATCTACGCTTGTTGAACTCTCTATTATATTGATTACTCATACCGCTTTACAGAACCGGCTGAACCTATCGACCCGTGCATACCCTCGCCTTGTGGCGCAAATACTGTCTGCAACAACGGTCAATGTTCCTGCATTCCAGAGTATCACGGCGATCCTCTTATCGGCTGCCGCCCAGAATGTGTCCTCAATGCGGATTGTGCGCGTGATCGCGCCTGCGTGCACAATAAGTGTGTGGATCCCTGTCCGGGCACTTGCGGTCAGCGCGCTCTCTGCGATGTCATCAATCACATACCGATGTGTCGCTGTCCTGAACGTATGACTGGCAATGCATTCGTCGCATGCGAGCCAGTGCGTGATGTCGAACAGAAGAACCCTTGCCAACCATCACCGTGCGGTCCTAATTCGCAGTGCATTGAACGTGGTGGTAATGCCATCTGCTCTTGCATCACCGGCTATTTGGGCAATCCACCGAACTGCCGTCTGGAGTGTTACACTAGCTCGGATTGTGCACAAATACACGCGTGTATCAACAATAAATGCGTTGATCCTTGTCCCGGTCAGTGCGGTCAGAACGCCGAGTGCCAGACAGTGCAACATCGCGCACATTGTGAATGTATACGCGGCTATAGCGGTAATCCATATTCACTTTGCACGAGAACAGGTAAGTGGTTGCTGGTAAAAATCGCGAATTAAAGTCCAGCCACTAACCAGTTTGAAACACTTGTTTATAGAAATACGTCAAGAACCGCCAAGCGTACCAAAGAACCCTTGCGTTCCATCGCCTTGCGGTCCTAACGCGCAATGTACCGATGAACAGGGACAGGCTCGTTGTGCCTGCCTTCTCAATTACATTGGCGATCCACCCAATTGTCGCCCAGAATGCTCGACCAATGATGATTGTCCTAACAATCTGGCGTGTATCAATCTCAAATGCCGTGACCCTTGTCCCGGCTCATGCGGTGTAAATGCCAACTGTCTTGTCACCTTCCACATACCCAATTGCCATTGCCCAAGTGGCATGACCGGCGATCCCTTCCGCGCATGTTATGAGGCACCTAAAAGTAAGGCGCAAGCAAGTTGACATTAACCTTTTACCCACTTAACCAGTTCATTTCTAAAACTTTCACGTTTATTATATTTTATTTCAGTTCTTCCACCGCCACCGAAACAGGAACCACGCGATCCTTGCCGTCCATCACCTTGCGGCTCGAACAGTGAATGCCGCGGACGTGGCGATAGCTACACTTGCGTCTGCATAAACGACTACATCGGCAATCCCTACGAGGGTTGCCGTCCTGAGTGTATTGGCAATTCTGAATGCCCCTCGAATCGGGCTTGCATACGCAACAAATGCGCCGATCCTTGCCCAGGCACTTGCGGCGTGGGTGCGCTGTGCAGCATACACAACCACATACCGATATGCTCATGTCCGTCAGGCTACACTGGCAACGCATTCATTCAGTGCTCACTTATCGCAATGGAGCCTGAAGAACGTCGCGATCCTTGCTATCCAACACCATGTGGCATCAACACCGTCTGCAAAGTGCAGCGCGATCAAGGCATTTGCGAGTGCTTACCAGGCTTCTTCGGCAATCCATATGGCCAAGGCTGTCGTCCCGAATGTACACTTAGTTCGGATTGTGCCAAGGATAGAGCGTGCGTCAATTCGAAGTGCGTCGACCCATGCCCTGGTGTTTGCGGTTATGGTGCACAGTGCCAGACGGTGAATCACAATCCCATCTGCAGCTGTCCAAATTCAATGGTTGGCAATCCGTTTGTTGAATGTCATGCGCCACCGAAACCTGTGGATCCATGCAATCCATCACCATGCCGTAGCAATGGCATTTGCCAAGTTATTAATGGCGCTGCCACTTGTACATATCCCGAGTGTGTAACTAATGAGGACTGCTCCCGTAATCGTGCTTGTATTAATCAGAAATGTCGCGATCCATGTATCAATGCTTGCGGTGTGAACGCAATTTGTAATGCTATCAATCATAAGGCGGTATGCACATGTCCAGCTGGTTACTATGGTTCACCGTTTAATCAGTGTCTGCCACAAATGGAAGAAATACCAGCGCCAAGGCCAGAATGTACCACCGACTCGGAATGCTCCAACGATAAGGCATGCATAAATCAGGCATGCCAGAATCCATGTGAACTCTCGAATATCTGTGGCACAAATGCGCGCTGTCATGTGCAGCTACACCGACCACTCTGCGTCTGCAATGAAGGTGAGTACAAGAAGCCTAGAACATATATTTTAGTACTCGTTTGCAATGGGTATAGTTAAGCAGAGACTTTAGTAGTATCTTGTTGAGTTTGGAGACGTTTAACCAAGAAGCGTTTGCAAATTTTAATCTTTACAATTTCAAAGAGAAAAAACATAGTTTTCGAGATTCCACTGATATCTTAAATATATGTTGCTCATAAAGTAGGGCCGACAAAATCATGCAGTAATAGCCTCAGATCCAATAACAGGCCATCGTGTCTGGTGCAGTCGCCTATGAGTAAATTACTTCAGTCCGAAGGTAATTTTGGATGGAACGGCATTGGTGTCAGTTTCTGGGTTTTTCTGCGGTATTTTTTTTCTCTTGAAAGTAAGTAGTTAAGGAGGGTAAGGTTAGGTTATCATAGAGGGACTGCTCGGCGGCCTCACAGACCTATTCCCGCGCTCGGAAAATGTTTTTTCCCATAATAGTTCATACGTGTCTTCCAACCATTCCGATCTAGTACTCCTTCTAACATGTTTCCAAGCTATTAAGATCCACGAAGTGGCAGTCGTTAATAAAATATAAATCTGGGTCATTTATGTTACGAGGACCCGATTGCCGTGGGAAAATGTTAACAGGAATCTCCAGTAGGTTATAAGCTTTGAACAGCTCTTCTATGCATACTCCCGAAGAGATCGCAGGAACATAATTCGAGTCTGTTGTTAGCAGTCTCTTTTAGCTTTACTGAAAGTTAGAATTTCTCTTGATCTTCTCATGTTCCATTCAGGGCGCATACATTTTTTCGTATTGCAGGCTTCAATATTTTATCACCTGCTTTCTTAATGTAGAGACCTCTATCAGGCAACTGAAACATTGATAGTTAGACGCATTACCCATCTTTAGGACTGGTGCTTTTATGAGAAGCTTTACCTAGACTCAGGAGTTCTCCATTGTTTCTATAGTTTGTAGCTATTGCACGGACTAACGACCCAGTCTGCGTCATACCGAGTGTTAGTGCGCAGCGCAAACCACTAGGTTAGGACGGTTAAATACCAGGGCTACTCTAATGCTTTTACTTATTTCCGATCCATTTGTGTCTAAACATCTGAGCCTACGGTTCAGATATCTTCACGGGAAACTTTGTTGGGACTAGTGCCTAAAACTGTGACTTCAGAACTGAAGATAAGATGTTGTTTCATATCGATCCACCAACCAGAGAGGTGGACATAAGCTAAGCCGATGTATAATTTTTTAGGGCAATTCTTCAGGTCCAGATGATCCCTAAGGCTTTTTTAATAGTTCCCTCAAAGGGTGAACTCTACCAACATTTTCAATCGAGCGCTTCCTTACTATACCTAACTAGACCTTGTCAGTGCATTCAAGTGTCCTCTACACAAGAATATTGGAATTAAGGTTCGGTTTGTATATTCCCGTAAACGGCAATGGAACAAACTTTAGCGGGTCTGCGGTGAGGATATTAAGAGGTAATGGCATAAAGAATTTTAGCTACCCGGAGTAATTATAAATGAAATTATTTGAAACCTCTTTAGCCCAATCTCACAATATCCTCTGAGACGAAGTGCTTTAGCGTTGCATTAGACACCTTTATCCTATTGTGAATTATTGCAAGAAATTCTTTAATTGAAAGCAGAAAAGCGCAAGGTTTTTATAAGAGGTAAAATTGGGCATAGTTTATATGAAGTTTCCGTTTAGGCGTCATTGGAGTTAAAGCAGGGTAATTGAGAAGAATTTCGACGCCATCTATACTGATAGGTTCAAAAATGTGCTGTGCCCTGGATGAGGGAGTATTATCTGTGATGATGGATGTGTTTCTCGTTCCGACTATCCAACTTTGCTTACATCCTCCAAGAGAACCCGTAACATAAGGCATACATTTTCTCGGATAGTCGAGAAGCACTTTGGGCACTTGCGATTATGGCATTGATTGGTCGATATCGAATATTACATATACATACATAGTTACTTCTGATATTTTTTCCCCCGTAACACAAAGATTAGTCAAGGGTCCAATTTTTAGAGGATTGAAAAATCTCCAATATTTTTTCTTTGAAATGTCCATACACACTTTTTTGTTTTACCAATTATCCAAAATCAGTAGTTTATCATGTAATTAATATATTTATTTTTTTCTCCACCAGGTTACACGGGCAACGCTTTCAGCTACTGCCACCTAATTGGCTGCCGTTCAGACGAAGAATGTCCCGCCACCGAGGCCTGCATCAACAAGCAATGTACCGATCCTTGCCCATACACACAATGTGGCACGAATGCTATTTGCCGCGCCGATTACAATCACAAAGCGCGCTGCCATTGTCCAGACGGTTATCGTGGCAATCCTTTGGTGCGCTGCGAGCGTCCCGAATGCTCAAGCGACGATGAGTGTACCTTTAATTTGGCCTGCAAGAATGAACGCTGTGAAGATCCATGCAATTGTGGTGTTGGCGCGCAGTGCCGCGTCGATAATCATCGCGCGCTTTGCCGTTGCCCACCAGGCTACAGTGGCAATCCGCTAGTGAGCTGTGTGCTCGAGGAACCTAAAGTGGCACCACAATGTACTATGGATGCGGATTGTAGCAGCAAGTTGGCGTGCTTCGGCGGTGAATGTAAGAATCCATGCGCTGTGACGCAACCATGTGGCGCGAATGCTATTTGCTCGGTGGTGGATACACTGCCGTTACGTACAATGATCTGTCAATGTGAACCCGGTTATGTTGGTGATGCTGATGTTGGCTGTCGTAAAGGTAGGTTGACGGTGGGGTTTAAAAGTGTTTGTAGAGTTTTAAATCTATGCCTTTTTGAGTCTTTTTCTCATTGCAGCATAATTTTTGATTACTTTTATAGCTACACATATTTTAGTTGCATTGTATATATATTTATTTGTATAACTTTTATATGCGTTGAAGCTAAAGCGTGTCAAAAGCGCATGTTAACCAACAATTTAACACTTTGTTGTACAGTTATACACAACTTTGCAAGTTTAGCAAGCACAAAGCAGCTAGCTCTTTCGTTTCTTTTCTTTTTCTGCTACAATTACCCTGACTCCTGATGAACACTAATTCTCATTTTCCACCACAGAACCTGCACGGGATCACGGCTGTCAATCGAACAGCGAATGCCAAGATACCGAGGCCTGTCGAAATGGTGTTTGCGTGAATCCTTGCACCGATGGCTCGCCTTGCGCGCGCACCGCCGAATGCTTAGCGCAACGACATCGCGCCGTCTGCAGTTGCCCACAAGGCACTCAAGGCGACCCGTTCATCAACTGTTACCAACCACGTAAGCTTTACCCTACCGACAATAGAAGTATTCACTTTTTATATTTACTCTTGCTTGTCCTATAGCTCAAATTACCGCCGGCTGCACGCACGATACGGAATGCACACCGACCACGGCCTGCATCAATCAGCGCTGCCAAGATCCCTGCGCTGAAGCAAACCCATGCGCTGGCAATGCCGAGTGCCGCGTGCGCAACTCGCGCCCAATTTGCTCTTGCCCCGCTGGCTGGGGTGGTGATCCACAAGTTCAATGCTACAAACGTAAGTCTCCAAGCGCTTTTAGCGCAAATAAATTTCCAACCGTGACCCTAACTCTAACCGTCATCGTCTATTCATACAGCGGAATGTAAGATCAACGCCGACTGCCCCTACGACAAGGCCTGTATCAATGAAAATTGTGTGAACCCTTGCAACTATGGCGAAGTACGCTGCGGCACTGGCGCACAGTGCGCGCCACAGAATCACCAAGCCGTCTGCATTTGTCCACCAGGCACACAAGGCAGTCCATTTGTTTCCTGCATCACAGGTCATTGTCAATTCAACGAGGATTGCGCCGATCATGAAGCTTGCGATCGCCTGAATCGAGTCTGCCGCCCGGTCTGCGATGAAGACACCTGCGCTGTGAATGCCATTTGCACAGGTAGACGTCATCAGCCGCAATGTGAGTGCCGTTCAGGCTACACAGGCAACGCGTTCGTCGAATGCCAACTGCCACGCGAACCACCGACTAAGGTCGCACCGGAGTGCACGCAAGATGCCGACTGTCCTTCGCAATTGGCTTGCATCAACCAGCATTGCGCAAATCCATGCGCTACGCCACATGTTTGCACACCTCAACAAACCTGTCACGTGCTCGATACACTGCCGCTACGTACAATGATCTGCAAGTGTCCGAGCGATACAATCACCGACACCTCGGGCAATTGTGTTCCGATTAAACATGAAGTTGTAAGTGGTTGCCAGAGCAACGATGAATGCAGCAACGCTGAGGTATGTCAACGCGGCGTTTGCATCGACGCATGCCGTCTGGAACGTTGTGGTGTTAATGCACAATGCCGCTCGCGCGATCACTATGCGGAATGCACATGCCCACGCGGTTACGAAGGTAATCCACGCGTCGAATGTCAACTGATTGTACACGAACAACCTAAGACACCGGGCGCGGAATGTACGAAAAATGATGACTGTTCAAATGATAAGACTTGCAAGAATGAACGCTGCATAAATCCGTGTGTGGAAGATCCATGCGGACCCGGCGCCTACTGCCATGTTCAGAACAGAGCAGCTGTGTGTCGCTGCCCGCCCGGTTTCAAAGGCGATGCGCGCGTCGCTTGTGTACCACGTAAGTACAAATACCCCTTTTCCTCACTTTAAAATAGCTAATGTGCCTTCCCTTTCTTTAACCTACAGCACCAGACGTATCCACAATTGGCTGCAAATCCAATTCTGATTGTTCACTAACCGAGTCATGCGTCAATGAACGTTGCGTCAACCCTTGCAATTGTGGCCCGAATGCCGACTGCATCGTACGCAATCATCACCCCATCTGCTACTGTCAACCTGGCTACTCTGGGAATGCGCAATTCGGCTGCGTACAAATTGGCTGCCAATCGGACGACGAATGTTCCACGGATCAGCAATGCGTTAACCGTGAATGTGTTAATCCTTGCTTAGTAAGCGATCCATGCGCGCTCAATGCCGAGTGCTTTGGTCGCAATCATCGCGCCACCTGTCGCTGCCCCGCTGGCTTGGAGGGTGATCCGTTCCAACGTTGCGTGCGCGTCGAATGCCATTCGGACTATGATTGCGCCACGAATCAAGCATGTGTACGCAATCAATGTATTAATCCTTGCCAGGATAGTCCATGCGCACAAAATGCCATCTGTCAGGCGCTACAACATCGCGCTGTCTGCCGCTGCCCCGAAACAATGCCGCTCGGCAACCCATACTCTTACTGTGAGCGACGTCCTGTGGAGCCTGTTTGCCGCGATGATGGCGATTGCCCGAGCCGCTTGGCCTGCATTGACAACAAGTGCCAGAACCCGTGCACCATACTTTCACCTTGTGCCGCCTCAGCTAAATGTAGTGTACTTGATAGTGTACCAGTACGAACTATGGTATGCGAATGCCCCGAATCATATGTGCCCGATGCGCGCGGTGAGTGCAAACCTATTGTGCTGCAAAGCCCACCAGGTTGTAGCACTGACGCCGATTGTCCAGACCAGGAGGCGTGCATCAACCGTCAGTGTCGCAATCCATGCAACTGTGGCACCAACGCCATTTGTCAGGTGCAGAATCATCGCGCAACTTGCTCTTGCCAAGATGGTTACGAAGGTAATCCTTACTCCGTCTGTCGCACGATAGGTTGCCGCATCGACAGTGAGTGCGATTCAGGTAAGGCTTGCATCAACGGCAATTGCATCAACCCCTGCTTGGTTAACGATCCTTGCGGCATCAACGCCGAGTGCCATGTACAGGCGAATAGCGCTGTCTGCCGCTGCAAGAGCGGTTATCGTGGCAATGCCTATGAGCGTTGTCGCGTCATCGGCTGTCTCACGAACAACGACTGTCCCACCGACAAAATGTGTCAAAATGAACAGTGTGTAAACCCTTGCATCTATCACAACACATGCTCACCACGCGCCGAATGCCGCGCGCAAAATCACTTGGCAGTCTGTCGCTGTCCAACTGGCTTCCTAGGAAATCCATATGTCGATTGCCGTCCAGAACCACAACCCACATGCCGAGTAGATACAGACTGCCCCGCAACTTTGGCCTGCATCAACGATGAGTGCGTAGACCCTTGTCTCACGCTCGAACCGTGCAACAGACCTGCTCAATGCCAAGTTACCCCGACCTCGCCAGTGCGTACCATGATCTGTATCTGCCCCGATGGCTATATCAGCAGCGGTAGCGGCACTTGTAAACCAACGAAGACCATAGTGGATGTAGGCGGCTGTATTGCCGACTCCGACTGCGCTGCAGATAAATCTTGTGTTAATGGCGTCTGCCGCGATCCCTGCAACTGCGGCTTGAATGCCGAGTGTCGCATCAAGGACCATAAACCTGTATGCACATGTCGTCAAGGATATGAAGGAAATCCAGAATTTGAGTGCTCCAAAATAGAATGCGCCATCAACTCCGACTGTCCAGCGACGCACGCTTGCCGCAACCAACTTTGTGTGCCTGCCTGTCAAGGTGAGCAGTGTGGCAGGAATGCCCAGTGTCTGGCAGTTGACCACCGCGCCGTGTGCGAATGTGTGCCGGGCTACCGCGGAAATGCGCGCATCGCTTGCACACCACTCGGCTGTCGCGCTGACAACGAGTGTCCGTCCGATAAGGCTTGTGTAAATGGAAAATGTGAAAACCCATGCGAGACGAAAGCTGTATGTGCATATGACGAAATATGCAAAGTCTACAACCATCGTCCGGAATGTGGCTGTCCACCAGGCACTATTGCGCGCCGCAATGGTTGCGAGCCACTACGCGAAATACCAATTTGCACCTACGACGGCGATTGTCCGAGCCAAACTGCTTGCATACGCGGCGAATGCGTCAATCCATGCAACGCAACACATCCGTGTGGCGTGAATGCTGATTGTCGCGTGCTGGATACAGTACCAGTGCGTACAATGATTTGCGAATGCTTGGAGGGCTACACTGGTAACGCAGCCGTACAGTGCGATAAGCGTTCATTGTGCGTGATCGAGAAGGGATTTGTGCGCGACATAGACGGTCAGTGTATCTGCCCACCAGGCACTGCTTTGGACATCTACGAATATTGCACACCCTGCCTGCCACAAAAAGGCTATAAGATTGACGAAAATGGGCGCTGTGTATGCGCGCTAGAACGCGGCATGGTAATTGATGAACGTGGACGCTGTATCTGCCCAACGGACCATGGCTACCGACTCACACCTGCCGGCGAATGCGTGGCCGAAGACCAACCTGGCTGTGAAACGAATGACGACTGCGCCGACAATCGCTACTGTAACACGCGAACCAAGACCTGCGAGGATCCATGTTTGCAAAAGGTCTGCGGCGTGAACGCATTCTGTAATGCTATCAATCATAGAGCGCAATGTCAATGCATCACCGGCTACACCGGTAATCCAGAGCTCATCTGCAATCACACCAACTTCCGGACGGACTTCCCACGACCTGATATGTTGGTCAGCTGTCTGGCTGACGGTGTACAAGTCGAAATACACATTACCGAACCCGGTTTCAATGGTGTGCTCTACGTGAAGGGACACAGCAAGGATGAAGAATGTCGACGGGTGGTCAATCTGGCGGGCGAAAGCGTACCACGAACCGAAATCTTCCGTGTGCACTTCGGCAGTTGCGGCATGCAAGCTGTGAAAGATATTGCCAGCTTTGTATTGGTCATACAGAAACATCCTAAATTGGTCACTTACAAAGCGCAAGCTTACAACATCAAATGTGTCTACCAGACGGGTGAGAAGAATGTCACGCTCGGTTTCAATGTATCCATGCTAACCACAGCAGGTACAATTGCCAACACTGGACCACCGCCTATCTGTCAAATGCGCATCATTACGCACGAAGGCGAAGAGATCAATTCGGCGGAGATTGGCGACAATCTCAAACTGCAAGTAGACGTAGAACCAGCAAGTGAGTATTTCTGAGAGCGCGTGCATTTTCGAACTTAACTTAAATTTGGTTTCGATCTCATTTATTTTTAGCAATCTATGGTGGCTTCGCGCGTTCTTGCATTGCCAAAACAATGGAGGATAATGTGGAGAATGAGTATATTGTAACCGATGAGAATGGTTGCGCCACCGACGCCTCAATCTTTGGCGAATGGGAATACAATCCGGACACCAACAGCCTCATGGCCAACTTTAATGCCTTCAAATTCCCCTCCAGTGATAATATACGTTTCCAATGTAATATACGCGTCTGCTTTGGTAGATGCCAACCGGTTAATTGCCGCGGCTATAACGCTTTCGGGCGTAGAAGAAGACGAGCGATTGCGGACAACTCCACAGATACAACAGCGGTGGCGACTAACACTGGCGTTGAAGGACAATTGCGTGAAGAGATAACCATATCATCGAATGCGATATTGACATTCGAGAAGCGCAGCGGTCCAGGCATCAATGATGCGAATAGTAAGTAGGGAGAGAGCTAGAGAGAGAGAGAGAGAGGAAAGGGCAAAGTGAATATGTATGGAAGAGAAAAGTAGTGAAGACATTGGAAAAAAGCTCGTTAAAGAGCGAGAGAGCCTGTGTGTGCGAAAGAGAAAAGTGGTATGCGTGAGAGAGAAAGAGACAGAAGCGTGTGGGCTAGCGCGAATGAGAAAGGCGCTCGTTTTTGAAGCGCCAGAACAAGAGATAGAGCGCGTATTAGCGCGAAAGTGAAATATAGAGGAAAGCGCGCACACGCGCGATTACGTTTCACAAGTTTGTTAACAATTGTTTTCCAATTTTCTCTTCTTTACAGTCAAACCCGCCGCACAACGCGTTGAAGACATTTGCGTCTCCATGGTGGGGCTGATAATAGCGCTGGTGATAACAGCTCTATTGGCTTTGGTAGCTGTCGCAGTGGCCGTATCCTGCTGGCTAATGGCCTATCGTCGGCGACCAAAAACACTAGCGCCGCTACCGCATCCGCCAGAGTTCCCCAATCCGCTATTTGCGAATCCTGAAGCTGTGCCAGAGCCAACACCAGACTATCTATCTTAAGGAAGAATCAAAAACGAACGAGTAAATATGCTAGTTTTTAGGTTAGTTAAGAAATTTAAAGCAAAACAAAATTGATGAGAGATGATAAAATGAAAGAATCATAATGTAATTTAGTAAAAAGTAAAAGAATTTGTATAGCTAGAGAGAAGAAGCTCGTGCAAAAAGTTTGCGAGAGCGCGTGTGCTCATTGATTAACGATTTGCTGAAATATCTGAAATATAAAGGTAAACAAATGAGCGCAAAGAAAAACAAAAGCGTTAAGCGAGCACAACCAAATATAGTGAAAGAGAAATATGAAACAGAATGTGTCAAAATTTACGAAAATACGTTATGATTTCGTATGAAAAAATCACGCGTAACTGAGAGTGTATTATATACTTTATGTAAATGTATAAGTAAATATTTTTTCCTCAACTCACCATGACATTCCTAAAGAGCGTAGCGCGTAGCCTAGCCTAATTAGACGTCAAGTGCTACCGAGCGCTCGTATTTTAACTAAAATGAGAATTTCAAGTAGCTTTTTGAATTTTTCTTCAATGCAAAGTATGCGATAAATGCGTTAAAATAACATTTAAATATTTTAATTTTTTTTTTTTTGTACAGATATTTTCTTTTTTAATTTTTTTTTTTTACTTTTTTTTTAATAGGAGTACGCAATTAAACAAAAAACTGTAGTTAGAAAAAAATATTTTTAAAAATAACTATGAACAACTGCCAAAGCTATAACACTGCTTATGTTTATAGACAAACATACTATACATATGTAGAAGAAAGAGTAGCACAAAGGCATTTACGCATAGTTAGTAGTTGAAGAAAAAGGCAAAAAGGCTTATCGGGCATGAGAAGGTGTTTAAGAGAAGAGAAAAGAGCGAAAAAAGGGAAAAAGAAAGCGAAAGTGATAGAAATAGGAAATCAACGCAATACCTCAGAAAAATATTTTTTCTTTTCTTTTCTGAAGTATTGCAGAAAGGTATAGCCAGGCTACGAAAGAATTCTCATCTAACAAATACAACTTCTTCATTAGTCGAAAAGCACGAATAGCATATTTGTATGGATACTTAAGGAAATAGTATGTATACAATTACGCTACCACTGACATATGCCACTATTGTATTAGTAATTAAAGACTTGTCTTCCCTGCAAAACAAATGTACTATTATAATACATACTTATTTACATATATAAATACATACGCACATGAAAAACTCTGTAGGTGGTGGGCTACCTCCAAACACAGAATAAACAGTATACAGAAGAGGCATTGACATTTCTATGGCGGCCGCACTAATTTGATCAGAGTAGAGCAGGCGGAACTCACCAACGACAGCGACGAATGCATATAAAATGATGACGGCCGGAACAACTTGTTCACTGTAAAGAACATGACCACTGGCAATTCCACGTCAAAAAAGAAGGAAGATACTGATCTTGATTTCAGCTGATTAAGAATACTATGCAGCTAGAGAGAGCGCTTGCCTCATCACCGACTATACTGCAATTCTGTATTCTTCTTCTGTATATTTTGTATATGCTGTACTTCAATCCACTGGCCTAACCATCTAACTCGTGAACCGTTTCACAGACTCGAATACTGCATACTTTTGGGCGCTACTTTCACTAACAAAAGTATACGAAAGCCGTATAGCGGAGTTGTTCATTGTATGCAATCAAATAAATTAAAAACAAAAAGTGGAACACTTTAGAGAGATATGATTAGGTTAGGTGGACCTCTACTAGATATGCACTTGTATCATAGAAAAAATAAACAAAAAAAACACAGCGCACATTCTAAGTAAATAGTTATAGGTGTATGTATATATGCTATAAAATTTTCCTATAATTTATAAATATAAATGAAGAAAACTATAAACTGCCCTGAGACACTCGAAGAATCAAATGAACAATGCAAGAAGGAGAAAAAAAATACTCCAAAAAGCAAAGACAAGGTGGGGCAGAAGGTCAAGAAAAGAGCGCGGCGAAAAGAAATTACGAAGGAAAGCATCGAAAGCAACCGAAAGTGGTGGAAAGAGAGCCAACAACAAATAAGTTAGAACAAAAAAAACCTTTTAGAAGCTTTGTGAGAACGTCTTGAGACAACTTTCTATAAAAGAAGGAAGTTAAAAAATTAAAACCTTTCAAACCTGTTTGAAGCTAAGGAGGTTATGTTGAAGCAACTGCAGTTAAACGAATGTGGCGACTAAACGAAAAATAATTTAAAATGTTTTGTACAACAACAAATCAAGCATAAGAGATGTTTATTTATTTATTAACAAAGGCAAATAAATAAAACAACCAACAAATTGTGGAACACTTAAAAAAAAAGCACTGGAGAAAGCAAACGAAAAGTCATACATATATACAACAATAAAAACCAAAAACAACTTGGCTGCCAAGCATTTCCTCAGCTAAAAATAAAAGGCTTGAAAAAATTTTGCGCCCACCAAGCTGCCCCCATGATGCCTTGTTCTTTGCATTTTTTGCGCAGGATTTTTGTAAATATCAAAAATTACAAACAAAAAAATTATAAAATAGCTGCCTAAACGTTGTTCCGATTTTTTATAAAAAATTATTATTCAATAAATTTTATATACATTTTTTAATACTTCTGCCTATCCGCAAAGCGACTAATGGAGGATTTGCTTAATTAATTTTAATATAATGTATTAACTATTAAATATTTAACGCGTACTATTAACATTTCATAAAAAAAATAATAATATTAAAAATATTTGAAATCTAAAATAACCAATCAAAAGCGTGTTAGTCAAGTGCGTTTATCTTTTTTTATAAAAAAATTATTTTTGTTAATGAATTTTTTTTTTTAATTTTATTTAAACGTTTTTTTCCTTATTTAATTTTAAACCTTAATGTATGCTTGTTGTGATTGCGAAGTGCGTACGCAAATTATGAGTAAATATATATATATATAAATAAATATAAACGCGATATATGTATGTGTAAAACTTTACTAAAAACGCTACTACTAAAAAATTAAAAAAAAAAAATCCAAAAAAATTATTTAAAACAAGTATTCGCGCCCCCCCACACACAACCATCGCCTACATACACTCTGGCAACGACGTGAACTCACCGCAACAGCCAGCAACTGTGCAGCGAACTTTGGTTGCTTGCGTGTTTGCGTTGAATTTACGCTGTGCCTTTGAGTCAAAAGCGTTTGGAAAGCTAAGCGGCATAGCGAAACTTTCTAAAATGAATAATAACAAAAAATAAAAAGAACGAAACATACAAAAAAAAAAACGAATCGAAATGTATAGTCACTACTTTAAGTTAAATTTTTACTTTCAACAAAATAAAACAATTTAAAAAATTAAACAACAACAAAAAACACACACCACACACCGAAAGACACACAACAAAAAAATAAACACACACAACAAAACACTTTCATTGCTTTAGCCAGCAATGTTAGCAGTTAATAGAAATCTAACCTTAAAAGCAACTGTAAATAGAATTTAGAATTTTCGCATTGTATAGGATTTGTTTCTTATTTTTTTTTTTTGGTTTTTGTTTATAATTTATTTCGTTCATAACGCCATTGCCAGGCAAAACTCACAAAAAGAGAATATTTAAAAAAAAAAAACAATTTTACAATAAACTAAATTTGTATTAAATAATTTTCGAAAATTTTGACCGCCATATTTACAAATTTACTTTAAATACTTAAATAGCAACTTTTAGTTTTCTTTACGCTTCAAAAATATAATTCTTAAAATTCCATCGAAAAGGCAATATTTTGCCCAATACACATGGAAAACTTTTTGCACTGGCAGCAAATATAACTACACATAGATATTTATATAAAGAAAAAACACAGCGCGATTGACAATAATAATGATTGTATGTAAATTGTTAAAAACAATAGTTAAATTTTAATTATTAAAAATGAATTGTATTTAAAAAGAAATGTTTGAAAGTAAAACGAAAAAAAAAACTTATTAATATTTTGTATTGCTTAATGTAAACTAATAATTATAAAAATAAATATGAATAAAATTAAAATGAAAATAACGTCTTAATTTATTTGAAAATTTTCAGATGGCAACCCTACTCCAAAATATTGATAATTAAATTGGTGAACCCATTTCATTTGAAGCGCATATTTGAAAATTGTGCTTATCTAACTTATTTGAATTTTATTCCTAACTTTTATAATGACAACCCTATTCCATAGAATTTACCATAGCTTCAATATACGCCCAAATAGCTTTTTGTTTGAAACTATTATGTTATTAGCAAATTATTTCATAATTCATATACGTGGATAGCAACCCTGTTCACAAAAATGTATGTATGTATATGTATTTACCCGTACTACAAATTTCTCCAGCACTGTTCGAGATTCGAATCTAGTGTATACACTTATAATCATATATTTAAATCCAATTATTCAGAAAGGTGGCAACTCCATTATAAAACACCCCGGAATATAACTTAGCTTACATACATACGCTAGGTTTGATATTCAACGCACTATTCGAAGGCTAGTTCACGAAAACTTCGGAACTAGTTCGGATCCGTTTTGGCACTAGTTTAAGACCATTTCGGGAGTAGTTGAGAACTTATCTAGGAACATTGTGCGATTAGTTCAGAATCATTTTGGGACTAATAAGTGACCATTTCACAACCTTTTCCAAACTTTTTATTTCGGCTCAGGATCATTTAGGGGGCTAAGTTTGTTTTAAATGTTTTCGGGACAAGTTCACGACTTTTTCAGAACCACTTCAGGATTACCTAAGAACAATTTTGGCTTAGTTCGAAATGATCCTGAAATAGTTCTGAACTATTTCCGAAGTGGTTATGAAAACGTCGTTTACTGGTCCCCAAAAACAGAATAAAATGGAATAAAATTAATGTTTAATTTCTAGTCTAACCTATTTATGCATGGAACTGAATCGCCTAATGCTTTGCCATCAAATTTCGTGAGAACCTGATATTCTTCTTATAAATAGATGTGTGTACATTAGGGTGGTGCTTAAAATATCAACAACTAAATTTTTTACGAGGCACCTCTTTATTGTAAAGTAAAGTAAAGACATCCACGGAAATTTTAAAATTTGAAATAATTTTTCAGTTATTTAAGACTGATAGTTTTTAGATGTTTTTATTTTGTATGTAGAGCAAAATAAAGGGGTGTCCATATTTTTGATATTTTTTTAAGACCCCCAAACGTTCATACATGAACGTCTTATTTTTCAAGATGATCTCTGTAACCTTTGCAGTAGATGGAAATACTTGCCTCTTCTTTGGAGCTATCGAGCCTACAGTATTAACTGAAACTTGCACCTGGTTGTAATGTGATGGTTCATCGATTTTCATATAATTAGTTTATTCACTGTAAGCGTCTTTTATATGAACCCATTTATAAAATGGTGGGCGAAATGTAATGTTTCAAAGTTTTTTTTTATTCCATTCTGATTGACTTCGGCTCAGAAAAGTATTATTTTTTACAAAAACAATAAAGTTCCAGCCTACCCTCGTATATACCCTGCAGGGAGTGACATTAGCTTATACCTAACTTTAGTCTGTTTACGCGAACACTAGTGCTAACTATTAACTGTGTATTTTGTTCGAAAAAAGCTAACTACTTTTGTGGGGCGATGGCCGCAAAAAAGTCAGACCTGGATACCTCTGCATTACATGTCAACTAACTTGTAACTAACTACTTTTGGACATAAAATATCTATAAGAAAAACAAAATATTTTTTTGTTTTTTTACTTTTTTATTTACTTATTTATTTACTTTATTTTATTACATTTCATATTTGTTTACATATTCTGCTCTGGGTGGCCCCATATTCGAACACCGTCAGACATAACTTCAAAATTATAGTAAAAAATTTCGATCTTCCTTTTATTTGTCCTGAATATGAAAAAGAATCTGCGAAGTTCAGAAAAAAAGTGTATTGAAAGTAAGTTTTGTATGAGGATATTTAATAGAAACTTGTAAAGAAAACCAACTCCCGATTGCGTCTGCATGACTCCTGCACGACTTTACAATTCACTTGAAGTTGGTTTTGTCGTAGCTAATTAAAAGTGAGGTATTAATCGAAATCTCGCCAAAAAGCTAACTATAAGTTGGTTAGTTTTAACAATTGATAATTTTTCACTGCAGGGTACTTAAGTATGATGAAGAGGCAATAGATTACACATTTTGACAGTATTACCTATATACCAGTATGTAGATCCCACATATCATTCGATCGACATATTCTGATTGATTAAATAATGTCGTTCTTGAAGCAACCGCTGTTATCACTTTGCCACTGCCAATAATAAATCACAATCCAATCCAGTGTCAATGAGCCACTTAAGCACTTTTTTATCGAACGAATCTGCCCTTTTTCAACGAAAAAAAAAATAGGCACAATGAAGTCGGTTTTCTGTTTTGATTTCTTTTTAAGTTGAATGCAGGAACGAACCACCGGCTGATGGGAAAACAAGCCAGAAATGAAATACATATATGTATGCCAGGTAGTGCAAATTATTAATAATTTCCACCTCACTTTTCATCGTCGGAGCATAACAACTTCCATGCCTATTCCCCATGACCAGAGGTGGGCACTACGACAAACAAGCGTGAGCTAAAAGTGAGAATGTGTTAGTTTACGTAATTCATTTTGCATGCTGTCGTGTTCTCATCGCTGCGCTCTCGCTTTTATACGTACACGCGACGCTTACGCTCTTTTAGCACCTGCTAACTCTCTGCCCATGCCTGCCCATGACTAACGCACAATGATGGCCAACTTCGCATGAATGACTTTGTGTAGTACAAAAAGCAATAGAGTGAAATCGTTCATATTCGATCGAGGGTATATGCTAACACACATTGTATCTGATACAAAGCAGCTATAACTTAAGATGCTGTAAACGTAACGTTCTCACTACCTAACTTTGATATCTACTCACTTCGTATCAATTTATAACTTCAGCTTTTCCCACTTTAGCTAATTGAATGTTTAGCTACTCAAAATGCACATGACTAGGCAATACATTTTTGAAGAAACTGCGGTCAAACTAACAAAAACATATATCCAGGTATGAATAACATTAGGTGGACCTAACTAAATGGCCAAATGGGCTAGTGCAATTCATATATATAGTTTATTTATTGAAATATTTTGAAAAATAAAATAAATAATCATAGTCAGGGCTATCACAGAATCCATCGTAGCGTCGATTTTCGTGAAACCTACGAAAGTTCTATCACAGAATCCGAATGGCTACGAACGTAAATTCGAAATTCGTAGAAAGCATTCATTGAATCCGTTCGTAAT
>NW_023458560.1:66000854-66002713 GCF_013731165.1 Rhagoletis pomonella
AACTCGCCTGGGCGAGTCGTTTTCTTATTACCTGAATAAGTCCTTTTCTTATCGCTTGAGGCGATATTTGGAATAATTTTATTCTTTTTAATACTTCATTTATTTTTTTGTATACCAAATTGCAACTTACAATCGGTATTAATTCATTTTCTCGCTGTGAGGCTTCCTATTTTTTCAATCTTGTCCTTGGGCATAATTTAGATGCTTTTGGCCAATACTATTGACGCCATATTCATAAGTTTCGGAATTTTTGAGAACTTTTTTATTCAAAATTGACATGAATGAAGTGATGTTGCCGATTTGTCATCACAGCAATAAATCGGTGAGTCGCCAAATTGTTGCCATTGACGATTGTTGCCTATTTCTCATGTTTTGCATGGTGGGAAGTGAGAAATTTGTATTCTATGCATGGGCTCATGTGTTCATTAAATGAATCCTCAAACATAAAGCCCCTGGAACATGCTCGACATTTACGTTCTTTACAATTTTCAGGTATATTTATTGTAATAGCATCCCGCAACTCGTCAATGTCCATAATATCATCTTCTTCGAAATTCTTTTCTTTGCATGAAAAAATGTTGTGCTTCGGTGTGATTTCACTTGCCTCATTTTCATCACTCGATGTTGCTGATGGAAACTCTTCTTCAGCATAAGGACCACCACTGGCTATGTCAAATTCTAAACCGGCGCCGTCATTTCTGCGATTACGAGCTTGTAAACCGGAATTCGAGTCTTTATTGAAAAGTAAATTTAGATATCGTAACTGCTGTTCGATATTTTGTTGCGCCGATGCATTGGCTTGAAAGTTGTTATTTAGCAATTGTTTACAAACTTTATCTTGATCTTGGGATATATTACTGCTAAGCAGATTAGTGTCTACGTGTCGTTCATATGTAAAATTCAAGTCTTGCTCAGTTACTAAAACGTTTTCTTTATCTAAATTTCTTTTGTTGGAATTGTTCTTTTGGCTTTGTTGTCGCATCTGGGCTATGGCTTTTAAAGTCAAAGCGTTGTTAATGCATTGTTCACGAAAAAATACTGCATATTTCAGGTAGGAAATGCAAAGTGCACAGATCTTATTTGGCAAACCATCATTTTCGGAGCACTACATCAAATGAAAATGTACTTATTTTTTATTAGGGCAATACAAATCATTTACTTTTTTTTTTGTCAATGCAGAAGTACTCTTACCTTCAGCCCTGTTGTCTCTTCCAGAAATACATTTACGTTTTTCTGGCAATTCAGAAACTCATTGGAACTGGCATGCAGATACGCTGGTATCTTCTCAAAAATTTCATATTCCGCAGGACTGGTACATACACGACAAATACTATTCCAGCTTGACATTTCCACTTAAAAATATTTTATTTTTGTGTATTATTTCGAGTGATTATGATTGCAGCGTGCGAACAGCATTTGCAGTTTTTGGTCTAAATAATTTCCATAAAATTACAATACAAATACACCCAAGAAAAGTGCAAAAATCGTAGAGTAAGGCCCTGTGCCAAGGCACATTAAACAGGTGGTATCAGTAGAGCAAAAACAACATTTGCGTGTATTTTGTTGTTGCTTCTGGTATCGAAAGTGTCAAAAACTGTTCTGAATTTTTTCTTCTAAATCAAAGCGTGCCATGCGAAATACAAAAAATTATAAAAAATAAAAAATTGAAATTGGAAAAAATAAAAATTTTTGCAACTTTCTTTCCTAGTAAATTTGTTTGCTTCTCGAAGCATTGATCCATCCTTTACAAGGGCCAGTAATCAGCGGTTGTGCTGCTGAGTTGGGCGAACGTTCCAAAAGCTGCTATTCAATCGCTTGTTTTGTATGGAAAAAGGTTTCACATGCAAATGGATTTTAAC
>NW_023458560.1:66002723-66014485 GCF_013731165.1 Rhagoletis pomonella
GTCAAAAACTGTTCTGAATTTTTTCTTCTAAATCAAAGCGTGCCATGTGACTCACTTTAAGGAGTCAGCTCATTCAACTAACTCATTTGACTCTTTGTATGTTACACTCATTCGTATCGTAGACTCGTTTTGAGGCATAGATGCGGTAAAGCGGCCGTTAAGATAAAACAAAACTTTAAAGTGGGCGTGGTCAGCTCCTTTCTACTGATTTGAAAGGTGTAATTTTTTTGTGTGCAAATTAATAGGGCGGTGCTAGGGGGAGGGTAAAGGTGGAATTTTCAATATTTTCAAAAGCTTATATTTCGAAACCTATTGTACCGAATTTCAAAATGTGGATATGGTTGGAAAGGCAATTGATTTGATATGCACATCTTTATATATCTTACATACATACATATTTCGAGAAAAACTAAAAAAAAAACGAAATTATAAGAATTTGTGAGATTTGACATAACACCCGCAATACAAAATACATGTGGTTGTTGTTGTTGTATTCTTGCCACCACCTTGTATAAATTCGCCTCGTGCAAAAACAAAATGCAAGACTTTGCCATGCTAAACACTGTGGCGAAGCGAGAGAGTTATATGGACAAATATGAGCCACTATGATTCAATTGATTCATGTGAGCCCTACGGCATCAACTGAGTTACTGAGTTACATTTTTTTTGGACAGGGAGTCTGAGTTACCGATTCACTTATAGGAATCAACTCAATAACTCAACTCTGAGTTGAGTTACCCACCTTTAGATGCAACTTTCTTTCCTAGTAAATTTGTTTGCTTCTCGAAGCATTGATCCAAGGTGTATTAAACAAGGTGGTGTTGGGGCGACAGCTGAGTTTTTCGCCGTGGAGGCCATTACGTCAAAATGATGTGTTTGTTGTAATTCATACCAATGACAGTATGGACATCAGCGTATAATTTGTTAGTGTAATTTTTTACTTATATACGGCCAACACCACCTTGTTAAATACGCCTTGCATTGATCCATCCTTTGCAAGGCCCAGTAATCAGCGGTCGTGCTGCAGAGTTGGGCGAACGTTCCAAAAGCTGCTATTCAATCGCTTGTTTTGTATGAAAAAAGGTTTCACAAGCAAATGGATTTTAACAATTCAGAATTTTTGTGAGAAAAAATTAAAAATATTTGACATTTTCGAGACCAAATAATTTGAAAATAAATCAAATCAGCTGCTCTACTGATACTACCTGTTCAATGTACCTTGCCCTGTGCCAATTGATAGAAAATAGAAAATTTTGACGGATCAAAGTAAAAATTTGACACATCTCGTGGTGAAACGAACGTCAAAATTTTACCTAGCTCATGGGGCTAGGTAAAATTTTGACAGTTTATAACTATGTATGCACATAATATTACTTGGCGGTAATAAGGAGTGAACATGAAAATGAAAGCTGAAACAGCATAAAAAAAGCGTACGTTACTTGCAAATTATAAAATAAATATAAATTTTAAGAATTTCAGCAACACACAAAAATAAAGCTTTCGCACGAGCGTTTGTTAGGTTTTTCAACTGTCAAAATTTTACTCTGCATTTGGCACAGCAAAATTCAATTTAATTGTACACCATAGCAAATTTTTCCACCCCGTCTCACAACGGAGAAAAAAGTTACCGATTGGCACACAGCCTAAATAAGCAAAAATATTTGTAGGGTCGTTGACAGCTGATATCTGACACAAAATGCAACCCTTTGTAGGGCCCTGGGATATTATATGGGACCAAATATCGGTTGGGATCAAATGCACTATCGGAAGTACTAGGTGAGAACCCGTATCTATCACCCTGTACTTCAGGTAGCGTATTTGGTTTGTATCAAGAATGATAGAATACAAGATTCCGCCGATCAGAGAGGATTTTTGAGAATAACTTTTCTGTGACGTCACACTGGTGCAATTGCGAGAGAGAAATGCCAAAACGTGAGCAAGAATGGAAGAATAAGAAAAAATGTTGCAAGGAAAACGTAAACAAGTTGCACCAGTGTGACGTCATGCAAACAACGATTCTGTTAAATTCGTTAAGAGAGAATTGCGGTCTGAGATCGGCGCAAACCTTTGTATTCTCTCAATCCTGGGTTTGTATAGTATCTTCTCAAGTTAAAATTGCAGCGAGAGCGTAAAAGCAAAATAGAGCGTAAAATCTGAAGAAGAGAAAACTAGCAGAACAAGTTATTGAACATAAAGCTAGTAAAAACTTGCAAGTGAAGTTGTTGCACCGTTTAGACATTCTGCTGTAAACATTTTACCATTTATAAATCAGTTTTAAACTCTTTGCTTTACACACAAGTGCTTACACAGTTCAGTGCATCATTAATACTTTGATTTCCACTCATTTTACTTTAGTTTGTGCAAAACCAATTCAAAAAATGGCGGCTTTAGATATTTATTCTTCTTCTTCTGCTAGTAAAAATTTCACTAGCAAGAATTTGCAACTCTTTTTCTGTTGTTACGCTCTTGATTCAGCGCTCTCTTGCAAATTTTCTGGGTTATTATACACCTTTCCAGTAAAAATTAGTACTGACTATTTGTTACTATACACATCTAATCCCAGTTGCACAAAAATTGCCATATGATTTGGGATTAACCCAAAGTTCGTTTGTGAATCACCCCGTTTACACAGGCTAATTTCAGATTATTAGGCGTCAAATTGGTTGTGCTTATTATTCTCACGCCTTAAGGAAAGGTTGTGTTCTTGTCTGTGTCCAACAATGCCCTAAAGATGCTGCATGGGGAATTAAAAAGTCGCTTCGACATAAAGCATGTCCTGACGTACAGGCTTATTCAAGACGTCCTTGAAAATTTCTTTGGCGTTATTCGAAGCAAAGGAGGCCAACACGACCATCCCGATCGCCAGGAATTTAAGTACAGGCTAAGGGCATACATACTTGGTTTTAACGAAGGTGTGTTATCTGCCAGCGCAAATGCATCGGTGGATGACACTCCTGACCTTGAAGTGTCGGATAATTCCCTCACAGGTATGAAGCCCAGCTTAATCCTATCTTATTTTAACCTTCTCGACATTAATAACATTTGTAATTTTCCATAGGTATAATATTTAATGGCCTTTTGTTGCAACCAGAAAATGAGAGCGAGCAAGTTGAAGATGACGAACTGGAATCTTTGGAGCACGATGGCTTGGAGAATCTCGCAGGTTATATCTGCCATAAGCTGCACACTCAGATTCCCAACATCAGAGAGGGAGCGACAGGTGAGGAGGATTTCACTTGGGTAAATCACGTCACCGAAGGTGGCTTATCGAAACCAACTCCAGAAATGATGGCGAACATGAGGGCATTGCAGAGTTTTCGATGAGGTTAATGAAGACGGTTTATTCATTGCCAGCAGTTATCTGCAGACCCATATCTTAAAAGCGGATCATGTTCCATGCGATATAAAAATTAAAAAACTCTTCTTTCGCGCACGTATGTTTTTTAGAATACGCACTTTAAATAAAACAATTATTGCCAACGCGTATAAGCGAAAGAGAAAATTTACTAAAACAGTAACATAACATTTTTTATTTAACAACTCCTTGTACTATGAATGAAAAAGGAAAACACTGAATTAAATACATGTTAGTACATTTAAATATACCTAGTTTTATTTATTCAATGCACTAAAAAGCGAAAATTTACATGTTTTATTACATTGTCTTGTACGTGGAAAACTCTTGCTTGCATGACCATTTTCAGAGAGCCTATATTCACTTGTCTGTACGCCGGAAAACTTTTAAATAGTTTAAATGGAAAAAACAACACTGAATTGAATGCATATATCAAGCTTTATTTATTCAATGCACTAAAAAGTGAAAATTTACATGTTTTATAACTTCGAGTATAGCACAAACGAACAGCCATTGGTACGGATGACGTCAGAGCTATCAGCTGTTTTTTCGATACTTTTTTCTCACTACCGAAATGTCGTAACCTGTATATCTTTAAACCATGTACGGGAACAGGCTGACTGAGATGGACTATCGATAGAGCCAAAAAACAATCGATAGTAGCTAGAACTAAAAAGCATCGAAACTATCGATAGTCTGCAGCTCTATTTCGATATAGACCGCGTGGTTGATAAACACACGGATTCAGTTTTTTGTTTCTGTATAAACGAATTTTGTTAATAGATTGAATAAAAATAATGTCTTTCAACCGTGGTGGGAGTCGTGGAGGAGGTATGAGTTAACAATTAAAAAAATATACTTGTACCGAACATTCATATTTACAGGTTTTCGTGGTAGTCGTGGCGGTGGTGGACGTGGTGGAGGCGGTGGACGTGGCGGCGGCGGCGGTGGTTTTGGTCGTGGTGGTGGTGGTGGCGGTGGTTTTGGACTAGGTGGTGGAGGCGGCGGCAATCGCTTTGGTGGCCGTGGGTTTGATCAAGGACCTCCTGATCGGGTTATATCATTAGGTCATTTCAGTTACGCATGCGAAGACGATCTTGTTTGCAAGGTAGAAATTGAAGACGTACCTTATTTCAACGCACCAATATATTTGGAAAATAAAGAACAAATTGGCAAGATTGATGAAATCTTCGGGACGATACGGGATTATTCTGTGACAGTGAAGTTGTCTGAGAATATGAATGCAAAGAGTTTTAAACAGCAACAAATATTATTCATTGATCCAGCAAAACTACTACCGATCGCAAGATTTTTGCCAAAGCCACCCCAACGGAAGGGCTCTAAGAAAAAGGGTCAAGATGGTGGAGCAGGTTGTAGTCGCGGCGGTGGTCGAGGTGGAAGCAGGGGTGGTGGGTTTGGAAGAGGCGGCGGAGGTGGAAATGGAGGCGGTGGTCGTGGTGGTTTTAACAGAGGAGGTGGTGGAGGAGGTGGAGGATTTAAAAGAGGAGGTGGTGGTCGAGGTGGCGGACGTGGTCGGTGGTAGCACTGACTAAATATATACCCATAACTTTATGATTCGTTATAAATTAGACAATAAAAATAGTTTTTATTCTACCAATACGAATTTCCCTGTTTACATGGCAGATTCTCATGGTTCAATCTCGTGATTTAATAATTAAGGGTTTTGTAATCAAGTAGGTTTCGCGTTCCGCCAGGACAAATCGGCTTGTTAACTGATGAAGAATAGTAGCTTTTTTCCACTAACTACCAATAAAACCGGATGCGTACATCAAGGAAAAGCTCCAGTATTTATCTGAGCACAGGGAACCAGTAATAATTTTACTGGCTTCTTTCTTACACCAAAAATTGAAACTAGCAAAGTAGGGAAATTGAGATAGCAACAAGAAATTTTTAGCAAAAAAAAAACGACTTAAAAAAATATATATACATATCTATATATTTCATGATTCAATGATCGGATCTAAACCAAATAAATATCGAAATCGGTTTACGTGGTCCAAAGTTATGCGGTAACATACATAAAAAAAAATATTCCGGCGAACTGATAACCTCCTCCTTTTTTGGAAGTCGGTTAAAAATGGAGGGTGAACTTGCGAGTTTTAAAGTCTTTAACTGGATAATTTTTTACTAGAAACTATTTGCCAAGCTGGTGGCATGCTGGGTGCAATTCACACTAATAAAATAGATGTTGGGCCTGTTCGAGGATCGTAATAAAAGGGGCATTACTCCAGCACTGATGAAAATTTGCAACACTGTTGCAACTGACCGCTAACCCTCTCTTCGTCGATTTGACAGCATCCACCCAATCCCTGACGTCATAAAATACTTTTGTTTACATTCACTTTTGCCAACTTGATGCTTTTCGCACCAAATTTAGTGGGTAATCAAAACGTGAAAATTTTTGAGTTTTGCGCTAGGTGCGTTTTTGGTGCTTTTGTTTTAGTTTGAAGACACCAAATTAGAAAATCTCAAAAAAAATTAAGCAAAATTTATAGCAATCGTAAGTGTGGTAAGCAATTTTACAAAAATTTTAACAAAATCATGGCACAATGACAATCATAAGTGACAAAGAAATATGTGGCAGCACCTTCAAGCATGCCAGAAGAAATCGACCGTTGTGCAAGAAACATTGATTTTTGAATCGGCATCCTTACAATAAAATTATGTATTCATATAAAGTCCATAAAATACATCAATACAAATTTGGTGCTTTTTCAAAGTCAAAGCTTGGCAACACTGCCTTTTGGTCGATGCTTCCTCTTTTTCTTGTCGAGTACGTCTTGCTCTCTCATTCTGGTATTTTTTGACGTCACGGCCAGTTGCTCTCAGCTCGATTGGCGCAATCTTGTATTCTATAATTCTTGATTTATCGAGGGAAACTGAGCAGATTGAATTGGAATATAACCCAACTAACAGAAACCGTAGGATTTTTAAATAAAAGAAATTATCCCAAGTTGGTTATCAGCCGATTTTGTACAAAAAAGTTAACAAAAATTTATTAAAAAAAATTTCACTAAAAATATTGTTATATTAAAAAAAACGCGACAGGTAAAAATGTTATAGGAATATGATAGTATTTTAGCGCATAACTTCTTTCTGCGTAGGCGGCTTTCGGCCGCACTGAAGGATTATAACCTTCACTAACAGGTCTATTCTGCGCTAGTAATTAAAAGTTTGTAACCGATAAATAAAGTTCCTGTAATCTTTTAAACCTTTTTCGCACTCTCTGTATTCTTGTAACCGGTAAATTTTGTTACCATCTCAACAGCTGGTAACAAAGTATTGCCCCGTGAAATATGCAATGCCAGAATTTGCACAATTCTTCACAGCTGAATTGCTGAATATTTTAACTTCATTACCAACGCACCCAAAATAGCGGTGACAAGAACCGGTAACATTTTTTGCTAATAAAATTTTCCGGTTAAAAAATCTTCGGCAAGTAGAAATTCTCCTGCTAGTAGAATTCTTCTTTCTGTGTTGCCAAAGAATTGGGACTGAACACCTTTCGGCCTTCGAATACATATTTTCCATGGAAAGCTTTATATTTTTAATGCTACGTGGGTTATATCTTATTTTCTTTTGTTACTCATCCTTCTTGTATATTTTGGAGTTTGACAGCTGAACGCCGCTATTTAATTTGCATATGCAAGCGAAGGTAGGCGCGTAATTTTGAAGGTGTTTTTATTTAATAAATTGTGATTAATTGGTTAAAATTAATGTAATAAAGAAAGGTATAGGTAATCGAATAAAGTTCGAAGTGAAGTGGAATATAAAAATGTATTGGTGAAGTGGCTTCTTTAAGCAGAATAGGAGTGATAAATGTACGCTAACTTCCGAATTTTACAAAAAGAGCATATTTCAAACCGAATTGCCTAACAAATTACTTACCAAAAATTACAAAAATAGGTGTTAAAATAATGTGTAGACACTAGACTAAAGGTGCATGCAAATACTTTTTTTGGATCGGGTCACCCCTTTGGACGCAATACCCCGAAATAAATGGACCCCTTACTAAACAGTACCCTTTACGGTTGCTATGGCTGAGTTAAAGGTACGTACTATCACTATATATAACCTGTGTTCGTTCCCTGGGCCGAGCAACAACTAAATTAGGAATAGTTGTTTCTAACAGCGGTCGCCATCCTCAAGGCAATTCTCAACCTTATTTTTCTGCCTTGAAAAATGGTGGGATTTGAAATCGATCGAAACCGGACTTCCGGTCGGTTAAACCCACTTCCGGTCGAAACCGCAAGTCGGTAATAACACCGAATGGCAGACCGTTTGTGGTTGACCATTGACATCAATCATCTGGGGATCTCTACCAGAGGCATATTTGGGCCAAATTTAAAACCATTGGTCTTTAAAGCTTATGTATATTTAGAAATTTGTATTTGTTTATTGAGTCATTTTGAATTTACATACATAACTACATACATACCGTCGTTTAAAGTACAAAACCGTTGCATAAATTATTTTCTAGAGAGTAAAAACACTCGTATTTCAAAATGGCTCTCTTTTTTATAAACCAATCGCATTTCCGGCTAGTATGTTTCAGGACGAATGGGTAAGGATTAAGCCAATAGCTTGTGTGAGTAAATCCAATTTTTGGCGGCATATCTCAGTTACGTGGCTTTGCAGAATGACGATACGCTGTTCTGTACTTTAAACGACGATATATGTATGTATATATAGTACATGTGCTGAGATTTTCATGTATAAACGTGTTCTGATTATAATACATACATATGTATATAGAAAGATACAAAAGCATATTTTCAATAGTAAGTAGGAATGTATTTTAGTGCAACCTACTTTATAATTTAATTAGCTTATTTACAATTTAAATATCGGCAGAATGTATATGTATGGCTGCGTTTCTTTATACATTCCGGATAATCCCATTTCACAGCCGGAATAAACAGAATGCCTTTGAAATATACGTTAACATATCATCAGGAACGTTCTAAAGAATAAGTAAACAAAAAAGTTTATTCCAAACGTTCAGAATGAATAAAGAAATGTAGCCTATGTATATATGTGAAACGAATTTCCATTAACCCCTGCCAAGTTTGGTTTGGAGGCAAACCGGTTTCGACGTTGTTCCATCTTTAGTGTTCTACTATTTTATTTATGTATACATACGTATGTATATATATATATGTATATATATGTATATCTTTTAAATTTATCTTTAGAAAACTTATCGCTAAAAGACACACAAAATAACGCTAAGACCTCCTTGTTAGCAGATCTTTCAAGACTTTTGTCTTTGACGCAAATTCTTTCCAAAATAAATCATCTTACCACCCACTCAGAAAAAAATAAAATATGGTTCTCAAGATTACATGCAGTTTATAAATTTTTTTAATACAATAGATAAAATCTTACACCTAAATTCATAAAAAATATTTAAGACTTTAAGAGCTCTTTAAACCTTTTATTTTTTATGAATAAGGCGGATAAAAGTATTGGCACAGAGAATTTTTGGCAATGTATGCAAAGTTTTTTTATTCTCATTTATTTCCAATATTTTTCAATAAAAATATATTTCGTACTTTACCAAAAAACATGAAAACTAAATCTCTAAACTTTGTGAAAAACTCAGGAAAATTCAATAAATTTCCATACTAACTTGCAACTTTCCATTCAGATTTTTTAGAAAAATTCGAAGTATGCAGTTTTATAGCCCATTCAATTTTAGTATAACCAAATTGGCAAAAATGAACCCGATTTTTTAGCAACTTCAAGCTTGCACTTTTTTTAAAAAATCTGAATAGGAAGTTGCAAATTTATTGAATTTTCCTGAGTTTTGCACAAAGTTTTGAATTTAGTTTTTATGTTTTTGATGTAGGACGAACTATGTATATTTTTATAAAATATTACCGAAAATAAATTAGAATAAAAAATATTGCAGATATTGAGAAAAATTATAAATACTTTTGTTTGTGAGAGTTAGAGATAAAAATACAAAGATAAAACATGATAAAAACATAACAAGGTAGAACCATTGAGAGGCAGTTTGATGTTTGCCAGCAATGTAATTTAAAAATTCAAAACTCAAACTCACAAAAACACATTCTCATTTTCACTCTCAAATAACAACAATTGTGAATAATTTAATTTTTTTTATTTTCAATTTTAAATGATTTTAAAATGCGTGCAAACGTCAGAAAAAAATCATGGCCGACGAATTGAGAGAATGAACTTACCTTGTAATGTTTTTATCACGGATAAAACTGTAGATGAATATATGCTATGTCATATTAGCCCTGTTCGCGTACGCACTATCCAGTAAATCCAGTACTAATTTTACTAGTTTTTTACTGGATGTCGTTTTCGTACACAAAAACTTGCAAAAAACTAGCAAAAGAGGGGAAATTGAGAGAGCAAAAATGACAGCTGAACCTGCAAGTTTTACTGGATTTTTACTGGATAAATTTTTACTAGTAACTATTTGCTAGTAAGAAAAACAGCTGATGGCATGATGCTTAATGTAATTCAAATTAACAAAGTAATTGTTTGTAGTGCCTTTAGAGTTGCAATTGACAAAATAAACCTATTTAAATATATAATAAGATGGAAAATACTAGTTTT
Organism: Rhagoletis pomonella; assembly: GCF_013731165.1. Taxonomy (NCBI): domain Eukaryota; kingdom Metazoa; phylum Arthropoda; class Insecta; order Diptera; family Tephritidae; genus Rhagoletis; species Rhagoletis pomonella. The sequence goes on from NW_023458560.1 coordinate 66,012,694, forward strand.
CTAAGAAAATTTCATCGGAAAATAACAAATTAATCAGCTGTTCATAAAACTAGCAACTTCTTGCTGGTTTTGCGTTTTCGTACTTTCTTGCATATTTCACTCATTGGGAGTAAATATTGGCTTACTCTCCGAAATTTGGTTACTAGCAAGATACTGGATATTTTTTCCTGCCATCATGCAGATATCTTATGTGGAGTTTTCCCAAATTTGGAAAAGGGGCGTGGCATATGTATGTATCTTATGTATACAAATAAGTACACGTTTTTGGTGTGAGCTTATAACTTGAGAACGGCTTCACCGAATTCAACCAAATTTATACGGCATATTCAGGCTATCATGCAGATGGTTTATGTGAAGTTTTCCCGAATTCGTAAAAATGGGTGTGGCACCTTCCATACTAACTAAAATTTTTTTGTTGTATATCTCTTGAAATATTTGTGGTAGAGTACTGGAAGTTGGTATAGAGGTATAACAAATAATTCCATACTCATGGATAAAAATGGGCAGTATTGGAAAAGAGGGCGTGGCACCTCACATCTTATATAAAGAATAAGTGCAAGATTTCAACCAAATTTATACGGCATAGTCGGGCTATTATGCAGATGGTTTGTGTGAATTGGTAGCTATACGTGGCCTGTTCAAGAGTTGGCATTCAAAATGGTTTATTTATTCATACCCAAGATGGAAAAACAAAAAAGTTGTATATCCAAATCTGTTGGATTAAGTTTTAAAATAAAGAATCAAAAATTTTGAAATAAAACAAATGATAAATTTTCATATAGAAAAATTCCAGGACTTTTCATTCGTTTTTCAATATTTGGTGTAGAGAAGCACACCGGGGTACTGCTAGTATAAATATGTAAGTATACACGCAAACATTTTCTATAATTACTGGTATAGAAAAACAATGAACTCTGAAAAGAATTACTATTTTATTCAACAAAAAAACTTTTTGTGTAACACAGAAAGCATATTAAGGGCCACCAACTTACCTATTTTAAAGTATAGTTAAATCGTTAACGGATAAGATAACGGCCCAGAAACGTAAGGAACATACATAGAAATATGTTTACTTGCCTTAGGGCCGGTTTTTCAATAGTCAGATAAGCCACGAATAAATACTAACTCGATAGATAAGTCGAAATGGCGTTGTTCAATAGTCAGTTAAAAGTTATTCGTAGAATAATTCACCTAACTGAGGAATAAAGTTATCCGCCGATTCGTTTGCCAGATAAAGGCGGGATAGCAATAAACAAAAAAAATTTGGCCTTCCTATAGTTGAGAAATTGTTAAAATAATTCATTTGCGCCTGGAAGTAACCTGTTCTTTAAGCTTATCATGGAGTTAAATGATATAATTGAAGATTTTCTTCTTGAAGAGGATCAAGAAGTATATGAAAATGCGAGGAAAGAAAGAGTAGTGAAACCAAGACCAAATCATTTTGAAGATTGGGAATGCAACGAGTTCTTTCGAAGATTCAGGCTTACAAAATATTCCTGTCAGTACTTGTGTTCATTAATTGAAAATCAATTGGCATATGCCACGGATAGGTGAATTATTTTTCGATCCTTTCATTTACAAATAGTGTAGATAGTATCGGTTAGTTTGAGGCTTGTAAAAAAAGAAGGGGACGTGGCGCTTCCCACCTTTCCAGCCGCGGCGTCCTCGGTCGAACTACGCCACCTTGAATATTCATTTCCACAAGAAATCGTTATATACCCTTGGGGCGGAGATATTTTATCAGTGGAATTAGCGATTTTTTTCTTATTTTGAAGACATCCCTGAGGAGCTC
>NW_023458560.1:66014585-66020345 GCF_013731165.1 Rhagoletis pomonella
GTGCATACATATTTTAATATGTACAGACATTGACATATATACCCTGCGGTGCAAAGCCAAAGCAGCCAGAAAAATACCAGTTCATTAACTAGTATGAGCTAAAGCGACAATTTCGAATAACTCATACGTTCAGCAACATCTGCCTTTGAATTGTCAAAGTAAAAAATCTAGATCTAGAATGCTACCAGTTTGCGTTTCATAAATAGTAGGGCGGTCCAAGAACAGTAAAGTCGGAATTGTAATGCTCTCACGCCCTGGGATTGTTCTATATAGAAAAAGAGGATACCTCTATTTTTTTATTTTGAAATCAAAAAATATTTAGAGGTCGCTCAAAGCGCTCAAAGTTTTACATGTATTTTTATATGGGAAAAATAAAATTTTTCATAGAAATGGTATATAGTTCTTGAAAATCAATACTTTTCGATCGGAAAGCTCTGGTTCTCTTCAGGATACTTTCAATAATAATACCCAATTGTTTATTTAACCATTTTTTAATACTAACGATTTTTTATTGGTCGCTCCATTAAATTTTTCGGGGTTTTTGTGGGTTTTTGGTGGACCTATAAATTATAGTTGCGATGAAAAAATGGTTTGAGCGACCTCTGAATATTTTTTGATTTCAAAATAAAAATATAGAACAATCCTAGGGGGTGAGAGCATAAAAATTCCGACTTTACTTTTTCACATGCATTTTGGACCACCCTAATGTACATACCTATGTCTAGTACATTTATGCCGCGGTGTCACCTTAGTTGGTTGTTTTTGTGCCTGCTATGACAGTACATAGCTTTTGTGTTCGATCCACATTTTTGCATTGCCAGCCAAAGACCCACCTTTGAGTAGGTATATTTTATTTGAAAAAAAACGAGCTTCTGATTAAATTGAATAAAATGTGTATATCTACATTGTTCCTTTACTAACTGCGAATACTGTATGCTATATTCGTAAATCCATTGGAATTTCCTTTCCGTCGTGTTTTAGGGATCTCGAGCCTAGAATTTCTTCTTGTATAAGCCCCCTCGGCAATAAAGACGACGCACAGTGGGAGACCCCTATTTGTTTTTTGGAAAAAATTAGAAGGAGTTGGCGTAGAGCTTAAATTTTTCATATGTAACTTTTTCATAAAAAGCACACGGTTTAAACTCGTAAAAGGCTCGTAAAGCACGTCAATTTACGAGCCTCGTAAAATAACTGTCAAAACTTGTATAGAGCTCTATTTACGAGCGCCGCGTAAATTTACGAGGCAAATTTGATGCGCAAACGACCTCGTAAACTGCAGTGTTGCCGAGGGGCCGAAGGTTTTATACTAAAATGAATGACAAAATACTGAAAACAAATGAAAAAATAAAAGGTGAATAAAATTAATAAATTTCATCGACTAACTGTATTTACATGGGTTTTCTGCTAACTCTCGCATTTATAATTATATTTTAGCTTTCATTCGAGCTGACGGGCTGTTACAAAAAATACTACGAAACAAAAATGTATTCACAAAACCCTTTTCAACCTGTCAAACAGTCACTTTACGCACCTATTTACACATTTACGAAAGGAGGTCGTTCGCGTAGCAGCCGCGTAAACTTACGAGTTTACACAGTTTAAGACTTTAGGAGTTTAAGGGAATCCCCTAGCTGTATCAGGACACTGAGGTCGTTGGCCAAGAAAGGCTATAGTCAATTTAATTAAGTATTAAGCGGAAAAATATCAATTTCTTTATATTTAATACTTCCGAATTTGATTTGGAGACACTCTCGAAAGACAAAGTAATCCCGAAAGCCAAATCGGATTTATAACGGAAATTCGTTCTAATATATGTACATCATCTTCTCGGCTTGCCGGAATGCAAACAAATATTCAGTATTATTTGCACCTTCCCGCAAGAAACTGCGAGCGAAGTATATACGGAGGCAGTACATAGGTATTGGAGCCATTAAAATTGACTGGTAAGAAACCAATCCTCTCTAGAGAGCCTCTATGAATTCAGCACACGACAAAACTTAATTCCTTTAAGCACCGAAATACCATGGATGTTTTGTTTGAGTTTACTTATATAGGGTGCATGAAAAGTGTATCAGCGACCCATAATTAAGATCTCTAACCACACCTTCGCAGATAGAGATGACGGACCATTTGTTCGTTGCTCACTCTTTGTTTTTCTCCCCGATTCTAACCCGACAATGACCGTTCTACCATTAGCGATCCGGCCTACCGGCCAGACAAAACTTCTTTAATAAACGTAAAATTTTTGTAACACTTCCTATTCTTCAACTCTAAAGTATGATTCGAGCTACGCGTTATTTTTGTGTAAAAATATCTTTAATATCTACCGCCTCTTGTCATAAGGCCTGCATGTAATAGATCCGCTCCCGACCACATAATAAACTATTACTATTACTTAATTTTGGATTTACTCCAATGCTCGTACATTTGAAAGTACTGACAAGCCGCATCCATATCTATACACAGCTAAGGCCAAGTTTGACCACTGTTCTTCAAAGTAACAAAAAATGATTGGCTTGTTTGTTTTTCACAGCTGCCGGGCGGCAATAGAAAACCTACGAGTGTACTTCTGCTATGAAAAAGTTTCTCACCAAAACAATTTGCCTTTGGGAGGTAGCATAAAACTGTACATTCCCCCATTTGTGTGACAAACCCAAAAAGCACAGCACAAATTGGAGTAGAAGCCTTACCACCAACTTACACTTCACCCGGTGGTCCTTACTACTTCCCTGCCGAATCTCCCTTACTTTAACAAAGGTGTGTCCGCCTTATGTAAGTAGGAACTTAGAATGTGCATTTGGTATCAGACATACTTTTAAGCCGCTGTACCAAGGTACGTAGAATGTAGAGCAGAGTCGCTCGGAGTAGTTATTTTGCAATTTACAACGTAAGGCGTCATCGGAGGTGTTCTTTTTATGCTATACTAATAGATGATAGAGGTGGGTAACTCAGCACTGTGCTGAGTTACTGTGCTGACTCTTAGAAATGTGCCGCACGCTCAGACTCACCTCCGAAAAAATTTGTAACTCAGTAACTCAGTTTATGTGCTGACAATGTATAGCTCAGTGTGCTTCAGTGTCGATATGGTAACTCAGTTGATGTGCTGACACTTGCATAGCTCGGTTCGGCTGCATTTTTTAGAACTGTGTCGATGTGGTAACTCAATTGATGAGCTGACACATTCACACAATACGATCTTCCAAAAGGTACCATAATAGATGGCGTCACGAGACTTACCATCAGTTGAATATACGACTACCAAATTTAACAAGAAGCAAGGCGAATAGCCCAGTTATGCATACTTGCACTGCTATACCCTTTTTACGTAAAAGTCAAAACCAAACAGAATTCTACATGTGAAGTGCTATGCGTTGGGTAACCGCTTACATGCATAGCCCATTTAACAGATTCTTATGTGACAACTCTCAAGCAAAACTAAGTAGGGAATTTATTCGCAAATGAACTCACCAGTTGAAATCAGGTTTCTAAAATTTTGCCGGCCAGCTACGAATAGAAGCTAAGGATAACCTTTTCTAAATCGATTTCGATTACTAACATCGTCAATAATTTCGATGCACATACCAATTGTGCGATAGCACACTTGTGCCAGCTCTCTGTGCTGACTCATTAAAGTGAGTTGGAGTTACTGAGTCAGCACACCAAAATTTACAGAGTTACCCACCCTTAATAGATGACATGCCATGATGACAATTTTTGGTACTAAAATCTGAAGGAAAACATTATTTTCTCAGTGGGAATTATGTTTTTTTTTTTAATTTTATGTATGTATGTGTGTAAGCATATTTGTATCTGCTCTTATTTAGAGCACTTGCGCCGTCCTTTGCCGTAAGCGGGTGTCAACTACGTACAGCGCGAGTGATCTACATACAATAGTTTGTATGTTTGTACCTACATATGTATGTACTCGGTTTTCTAACTCTAATTGACATTCGCTTTGTACTCTTATGAATGTATGTATGTATGTACTATACATAGGTGTTGTAACAAGTGTCCGTAATCATACATATCACAATGGCAAGCCCCACACCTCATTGCGCTCCATTCACCACAACTATTTGTTATTGTTACTACTGAGTGTTAAATTTTTACTTGATTACTCTTTGTCGTTTTTTGTTTATATTCACTCCCTTCTTTTTGATGGTGCACTTTTCGCAGCCAATTCACGAAGCAACTAGTATTTCAAGTGCTCCAACAATTGAATTGAGCGCCGCTTATAATTCTTATCATTTGCTCTCTCTGTAGACAGCTATTTTCACACTCTTCTTATTTTTTAGCTCATTACTTGACGATCGTTGACTGCTTTTTGGTGACATCTTTTGCTTAACATATCGCTTGCTGCGGTTCAATCGTCAATTACACCAGGGGCGGACCCAGAAGTGGGGGAATTAAGTAGGAAGCTGCTTATGCTCACATAGCCTCAGCTATTGGTGGATGATCTGATAGGACATCGTGCGATTGGTATTCGCATGATAAGGTCAGGAATCTTACCTGCTCCCTTCTGTATTAACAATCAAAAGGATGGTGAGATGGAATCATCTCAGCACTTTTTATCCTATTAGACTGCCCTGCCTTCGCGAGGCTAGGATGGCAACATTTTGACTCGCGTTTTCTCACTAACCTGGAGGAGCGCTCGGCTCGCGGCGTTTTGCGGCCTAAATTAATGTTCTCCGTCGAGTTTCGTGTTATCAGAAGGGAATATATTTAAATTGTCCAAGTGCGTCCCTTGTCTGGACCAATCACTATATCTTAATCGAATTTAACGTAAGTTGTCGCCACAACATTTTTCGCTTCTTTCCAAATTTCGTTGGTTACTTCAAAATCTGAGAGGCACCTGAAGGCACCTAAGTTTTAATTTAGATGATTTCCTTCATTTCGCCAGGAACTATTTGTTCAAGTGCGACTCCTGTGAGGAATAACTCTGCCTAGTTTTTCTCCTACCTAGATCCGTCAATGGTCAATGGTTATGGTATGATTATGCACACTTCGCATAACTTCGCACAACTTCGCATAAACTTCAAACTGTAATTTCGTATGTACTTTTCACGTATTTTGTTTGTATTCCATTACCCAGAAATTAGCAGAACATTTAAAATATTAGCAATCTGTTGAGTTTAGATTTTGCTTCACATTTTCTTAAGTTGCATCTTTATTGCACTGGTACAAATGGTTGTGCGAAGTTATGTGAAGTATGCATAATCAGACCTTTACATTGGTCAGTACTTGACGTCGCCTTTCGATTATTTGTATGCCCAACGTCTTATTTGTGCTCTCTCTCTCTCTTTTAAATTAAAAACCCAATCAGCTGGATTTGTACTTGTACTCTCTTGCTCTCTCTGCTCTTTACTATTTGTCTGTGTTATCACAAAATAATTTATTATTTCTTAAATTAGATTTCGACAACAATCCAAACAGTTTAGTTTTAAGGCGCATACTTCGAAATTCAATGTATGGATTTCTTTGTTGCTGTTGCGAGCGTATAGACGTATTAGGAGACACTCAGGGCTATCACGGAATCCATCGTAGAAAATCTACGAATTCGAATGCCTGCTACGAATACGAAAAAATTGCTATCACTGATTCCGAGTGAACTCGAAAATATCGTTGCCAGCTTCGAATGTTGATTCGAAATCAGCTAGTGCATAGGAAACAATAGACATTTATGTATGCCATTTTGCTCACGCTGCCCCAGCAATCGCAATGGCCGAGTGAGCATAGCACTAGACTGCCAATTGAGAGATC
>NW_023458560.1:66020445-66024834 GCF_013731165.1 Rhagoletis pomonella
TGAGAAGGGATTCCCAAGCTTGCAATACATGAGCCTTATTAGGTTAGTTTCAAACACGAGCTTATCTGCGAATTTTATTACTTCCTGCGGTAGGGCGTCCTTAAATGCCCGCTCCATGTCGAGGAAGGACCCTAGTGCTAAATTTTTTATGAACGAAGGCTTCCACTATACACTTTAGAATGGTCAGTAGAGCAGTCTGCAGAGACCTTCCTTCATTGTTAGTTCGTTGAGCTCTAAATATACGATCGAAGAAACTCGTCTCCTATGTGCAGATAAATATCAGTGTCTTAGCGTCCTTAGATAAAACATGAAAACACTTTCTGGTCCGCGAAATAAGCGCTTCCTTGACGACTTTTCAAGCTCTGGGAATATAGCCTCGACTCATACAATTGGCATATATATAGGAGTCAGCAACACCTCCAAATCTTGCAGCTGTGCAGGAATCAGGCTGTGCGATCCCGCGAAGCAGAAGTATTTGAACGAGTTTATCGCCCATGTCCGGTGACGTATCCAGCAGGTCGATAGAAGTGCAACCTTGCCCCGGGTATGGAATTCAAAAAAAATGCCATCAATGTTTTAGCGATTTTCCCCTGCTCAAAGTCCTGTCTCGGCTCTCGGTAGCCCAAGGGAGCTTTTCTTATTTCGGATTTGTAGATTTTCAGTCCAGTTCAAAAAAATTCAGAAGGCATTTTACTTCTTTAGGCCATATTGAAGGCATCTACTTGAAGCCGTCATATCAGAGCTCTAACTCAGGAGTTTATGGAAAAACGTGTTTAGAGCATTTTATTTGTTAATTTTATTTCTTAATTGTTACTTTATTTAAATTGCTTTTCTTTAATTGTGTATGCTTTCAGGCGCTGGTCTTGCTAGTGTAGTTGTATCATTCCTAATGTCCACCTATTATAGTGTCATCATAGGTTATTCAATTTATTACTTTTTCGCATCATTTAGACCATACATGCCATGGATTGATTGCAATAACAGGTACATTTTTCTTTTTCCTCTATAATTTGTAAACATTTGGCGTTCTTCGAGGATCAGAACTTTTTGACACTCTTTTATTTTATATTTTTTTACTCTTATATTTTAACCCCTTTTTTACTATTGTTTTAGGTGGAACACGCCAGACTGTTGGGTATCGCAAGGACCTTTCAAAGATGCTTTTGCACCAAACACATCACGCACACCATCAGAAGAGTTTTTCGAGTAAGAAAAATTAGTTTTCGGCAATTTTTTTATTGAAAAAAAATGAAACATCACTGTTCATATTTTAAATTCATGTAATTACTTTCAGAAACAAAGTTCTACAAATCAGCCCTGGTATTGAGTATCCAGGTGCAATGCGTTGGGAATTGTTTGTCTGTCTCATATGTGCCTGGCTTATGGTCTACTTCGCTACATGGAAATCGATCAAATCATCGGCGAAGGTAAATTAAAATGCAACCATAATAATGCAAGAAAAAATTTAAAGTAAAATGACTACATAGATTTCAGGGTTAGTTCAGATTACAAAGTGAGGTCTTTATACTTCTACTCGGAGGTATATTTGCTCAATTTGATAGGTCCGATAGCTTCACTTTCATTGTCTTTACCAAGCGGATGAAACGCGAGATCCCAAGATCGTCTTTTCCTTGAGAGCTGGATATTGGCATAGGAAATAGTGAATTCTTTCCTACTTTCTTATTACAAACTTTTAACACCAACAATTCGTCAGACCGTTTCTTGTTAAGTATTGGTTATAATAAGGATATGAAAACTTTGCAATTGCCTCGGATGGTCAATAGGTCATTTGTTTCGGCTGTAGTATACTCAACAAGTATTACAAATAGCTGATGTTATAGAGTTATACAAATGAATTTCCCTGATAGAGTCTTCTCTATGGCAAAAATCCCCGCTTGAAAGATACTTCAATTGTTAGGTAGGCCTGATCTGCAAGTTCTCCCAATAGAGACCAGCGCCAACTACTATTTCTACTTTGAGTTTTTGAGTTGTCGTTCCATTCTTCCCTAGTGGAAGTCGTAACGCTGTGTGCCCCATATTCCGCTTCTACCACCATTTTGATTCCCTTAAACTTTGATTTGTGGCGGCTTTTAGTGGAAGATCATATTCAACTCTTCTTGACAGACATGCGTGATCGAATCTGACAGGCTAATCTAGTGGTCCTCGCATCAACCTATTTACATGAGCGAAGTTGGCAACCTATGGCCAACAATAAAATCTCTTCCCATCCGGTGAAATATAAGGACAATATTGTTCTTGTTGCCGGCAACACCACACCATTGGACCCTCGAACGAGCGCGCAAACTCCGCCCGCATGAATCACCAGCGTACTTTGCAACAAGAGAGACACAGGCCGCTGTCAACAACGCCAAAGAAACTAAGGCGTTAGATATGATGGAATCTATATACAGGTGCTGAAAAAACTCTCCGCGGTACAATCCTGAAAAACCTCGCTATGAGCGGGTTCGGGACTTAAACATGGAATTTCGGGATAGGCGGGATCGGATTTGAATCGTGCCCATCTCTAGTTCTCATAACATCCAACACCACTTCGCATGCACCTCCAACCCGACGACCCTAACACCGGAAGCCTTATGGACTATACCCATCGACGTCGCCCGCTTCCTCGGCCTCTGGCTTGCCGAGTGAAAGGATGAAGAGCACACAACGTGACATGACTCCTACTAGGGGTTTAGTACTGCTACTACAACAACAATCCTTCCTACTACTTTATAGTTTTCATTTTTATTCTTCGAAGAGAGAATGGATTAGTCTTTTGACCTTAGCGTTTTGTTCAACATATTTTACTGAGCTTGAGGCGTTTTGTGTAAATATTTTATATAGACAAAGTATTATTTAGTGGTAACTGAATATATATAAGGATACAAATTTTGGCCTTATTAAAGTATCTCACTCTATCCTCTAAACGGATTCGCTAATATTTCAACTAATTGCCCATTTGTTTTCTTTTCTCAGGTACGCTACTTCACCGCCACTTTCCCCTTCATACTAATTATCATACTTATGGTACGTGCGGTCACGCTCGAAGGTGCCGATGAGGGTTTACGCTACTTCTTTCAACCAAATTGGTCCGAATTGAAACATGCCAATGTATGGATAAATGCTGCATCGCAAAATTTCAACTCACTCGGCATTACTTTCGGCTCAATGATCTCTTTTGCGAGTTATAACAAATACAATAACAACATTGTACGCGATACGGTGGCTGTAAGCGTTGTGAATATGCTAACTAGTCTATTGGTGGGTGTATTTGCATTTGCGACTCTGGGAAATTTGGCGTTGGAACAAAACACGAATGTACGCGACGTGATAAGCGATGGGCCAGGTTTGATATTTGTGGTATATCCACAGGCGATGGCAAAAATGCCATACGCACAGCTATGTGCGGTGATGTTTTTCTTCATGCTACTATGTTTGGGCCTCAATTCGCAGGTGAGTGTCCATGCAAGACGAGGCGAATTTTATTTGAAAACGTAATGATGTTTTCTTTTGTTTTTATTTTTATTCTTTGTAGTTTGCCATTGTTGAAGTGGTCGTGACCTCCATACAGGCTGGTTTTCCAAATTGGATTAAACGCCACTTGGGCTATCACGAGATTGTAGTGTTGTTCGTGTGCGTTATCTCATTTCTTTTTGGTCTACAAAATCTGATACAGGTGAGTTCGCTTGGGCCGTGCTACGAAAATGAGGTTTCTCTCGATTTATTTGTTCATCGTTTCATAATCTTGATGGTCATAGGTTTATATCTACGGAGCCTTATGTAACCTAAGATAACATGCGTAACACAGGATCGAGTGATTTTAAATTGATCGGCTCACATTTCGATTAATCAGTTTTATTTGTGACACATCAAAAAATCCATTTCATTTGTGGTTTGATTCGCTACTCAATTAAAATTAAATATTTTTGCGATTCCCTTCGCTGAGCTGAAATGAGGTCAGTTCAGTTCAGTTAAACTAAGGTTAGGTGAGATGAGGTGAGTTAAGGTGAATTGAAAGGAGGTGATTTGAAGTTAGTTAAGGTAAGTTGAGTTATTTAGGGTGATTTGAAGTTAGTTGAGTTGAGCTAAGTGTAGGTTAGATGTGATAAGGTGAGTTGAGTTAAGTTGAGGTGAAGTGAGGAAGGCTACATAATCAGTGTTGCCGTTTTAGCCCTTTGGTGGCTAAATTTGGCTACCAAATTCTTTTTTTGGCCACAAAAATTTGAAATTGCCCCTAGCCCTTTTTTTAGCCCTTTTCAAAATTTATTCATCATTGACATTCAAATTTTTTTTATGATTTTCATGAATTTAACTCTTCGCTCATAAAGCGAACGCCTTTCCTTTAAGGGCCGGTTTTTCAATAGTCAGATAAAATCTCAGATAGCTATC
>NW_023458560.1:66024934-66049413 GCF_013731165.1 Rhagoletis pomonella
GCTCTATCTCAAAAAACTTTTCAAGAACACCCTATTTCGGAATTCGTTTCAAAAACGCCCTATCTCAGCTGCCGATTCAAAAACGCCCTATATCAGCACATTTTCAATACATTTTGAAGTGAGATAGGGCGTTCTTCAACCAAATTCTAAGATAGGGTGTTTTTCAATAAAATTTTGAAATAGGGTTTTTTTGAAAAGTTTTTTGAGATAGAGCATTTTCGAACTGACTGCCGAGATAGGTCAATCTTCCACTCAGCCGTCGATATGTAAATGAAAAAATTAATTTAAGTGAGTTATAGAAAAGAAACTAAAAAAAATTATTGTTTGAAGTCTTTTTTACTTTCAAGTATGGGCAATTTCGCACGGCTCTCTAATGTCGTCGCCATAACAGCCTCTACATTTGCCGGTATAACCCGTTTGGAAACGCTAGCTAGCAATTGAACATGTCGTTCCGTTCCTTGTATGTGTGATGGAATTTTTGGATCATTAAACGGTGGATCGTCTTGATTTAAATATTCTTTCAATGTATCGTACGGAATGCTTCGCGTGAATGGTGGTTCAAATACGATATTTATATCATTCAAATTGATCATTTCCGTATAACTTGTGCAATTAAAGTTTATATCTGGTTTTTTATAAACTCTAAGTTCCATTGGCTCGTCAACATCGGTTCGATAGCGTAGAATTTTCTTGATGGCACAGTCGCGCTTTTCTTTGATATCATCAAACAACATTGATAACAAGATATTTTCCGAATGCGCATAATATGAATTATCTTTAATTACTTGATTGACAATTTTGCGTAAACGAGGTTCTAGAAATCGTGACCAACCAATGAACTTGAAAAATAATGCACTGCCGTACACGACAGAGCTGTAATACTTGATATTGAAGTACATTGGCACATAACATTTAATTATAAATTCAACCAGAATTCTTAAATTTGCATCTGGATTTTCCGTTGTCACATATAATCGCAATAATCTAGCGGCCTTGGTGAGCCACCGAGAATGTACAATTTTCCTGGTTTGATGTTAGCCAGATCCACCGGAACCACGCCGCTAGAAATTGCATGGGCCATGTCGTATAAGTACTTCGAATCGGTGGAAAATTCAATTTTTTCTGGAGCAGGGGGCATATTTTGCAACTCAATTTTCTGGAAGCCGTCCACCACCTGAAAATATATAATAATAAAATAATTAAAAATGGTTGACAATTATAATAAATGAGTGATAGCAATAACTTACCGGAAGAGTTTCACAAGTTTCGATTTGACGGCTCAGTTTTCCGGTTGCCGATCTTGGTCCAGTGCTGGTTGATTTATCCAAAGCTTCAAACAAATGCCGAAACGGAAGTTCGTTGAAGTGTAGAAGGCAAACGAACCAATGAAATGGCCTTCTTAACAGCAATTCGAATCGTCGTATAATTCCACCGTGTGGGCCAGTGTTTGTTGGCTCACCGTCAGTGCATATTCCAATTAATGCATCCAGTGATATATTTTTATCGTTGAAAAAACCATTTAATTTGGTTGTTTTGTATTCAGCGGTTTCATGTTCCAGTCTTACGTAACCAATCAATTCAGAATTGGGTTCTCTCAAAATAACAAGATGAGGTTCTTTTACCATCCTAGTATGATACTTCTCATCAATTTTATCTATCGTTAAAGTATCATCTTTTCTGCCATCGAATGAAAACGCTAACAAATTGGTATCATCTAACCGTTTGCGAAGCACTTCTTGTCTGCATTTCTCTTTTTCTCTGCGAACTTTCGATTTATCCATGATGAGAGGTTTCCCATGCTTATCTTTAATTTTAAAATCTTGCAAAAGAGGGGTTCCCAATGCTGATGCTACTCTGTCAGGCACACCAAATCTGTCACATACCAAGGCAAAGTTAAAACAATCGTATCTCTCTATGTATTGTGAACTTGTGCTTCTATCCATATCTTCTTGAACCGGTGGCGGTGCGTATGTTGAATCATCGGGATCTTGGTATGTTGGCATCGATGACATAGACGTTGCTCCTTGCTCTTCAGTTTCCATCACAAATGCATCCATTGTTAGTCTTCTCTGATTATGTTGATCGTGCATGAACTCTTTGAGGCGTTGGGGAACCCAGCCGCATGCACATGGAGCTGCCTTCAAATCGCATTTACATGTTCCAATGTAAAAAATTTTTTCCAGAGATTTTACATACTCTGTAAATTGTTGGGTGTTGTTTCTTCTCTTGATTTGCTCTTGATACTTGTAAAGCAATTTATTCAATTTATTAAATACACTTTTTTTCAGCATTATTTCCATACCAAGTTTTTCCCAAATTCCAATCAACTTATCTTGTACTTGAATAGTGAATGATTTATGGGAAAACTTTTTTTGTTCTGTTTTAGCACGTTCGCTTAAGTAAAAATAATATCTCAAGATATCCAGATGGGTTGGTAAATTAACATCAGTTAAATCAGTAGACACACCAAAAACAGTAACATCATGCTTGGGTATATGACTCATTGGGTTTTCGATAGTTGTTGATGTAGTTGCTTCATCTTGCGGTGTAGAGGATGGTGGATTCATTGTAAACTTTTTGATTTGGAATGGTTACTTCACTTATTATTTTTTTTGAAATATTTTTTTATCTGAAATTAGCACTTCACACTTTGAGTTCTTCACAACGACTTAATGCATTCACAAAAACTGTTGCGTTATATATGGTCTACGAGACGAGGTAATAAGAATGAAATGGTAATTTCAATTCTACCTGCTGTGTCTTGTGGTGGCTTAAAAAAAACAACACAAGCAATTTTACGATCTGCAATTGTGTCACAGTGATACCTTCATTGTTTAAAAGGGTTGCGGTGCATTCCAGTGATACCTTAATTGTTAAAATGGTTGCAAAAAACGCGCATTTCTTAAGAAGGTGCCTTAAAATACCCACAAAAAGGGTTGTAAAAACAACCTTCATTTCTTAAGTAGGTGCTATAAAAAAACTACACAAGTAAGTTTACGACATGCAGCTGTGTCTTAAAAAACGCACACAAGCAATTTTCCGATTTGCAATTGTGTCACAGTGATACCTTCATTTTTTAAAACGGTTGAATAAAAAACCCACACAACTATGTTTACGACATGCAAATGCATCACAGTGATGCCTTGGTTTTAAAAGGGTTGTAAAAACGCTAATTTCTAATAATTTTTTTTAATTTCTTTTCTATTACTAAGTTAAATTCATTTTTTCATTTACATATGTTCTGACTAAATAAATTTCTAAAGAGAAAAATAAACTCCAAAAAGAAAAAACATAGGCATTTCGCTGATTTTTTCATGTAAAGTGCAAAACCGGCGATTTTTTGAAATGTTTGTATGGTGAACCCCCAGGGGGGTTCCAGGGGGTATGCCACTGGCATCGGTGGGTCGGGCCTCCAAAGTTAGTGGGGGTCGGTCATACATTTGGACTCGATTGGAGCACTCTAAATGGGTCAAAGTGGGATTTTTCAAAATTTGCCCCTACCAAAAGTTCGACCCAAATTGGGGGACATCAGAATTCGGTTTAGAGGTATGGTTCCTTCGGCAAAGTTTCTTATTTTGATCCCTAGAATATGATTTTCACAGAGCAATGGGCGATTTTTTTGCCTCCCCACAAATCGACCCGGCCTAATACACACGCTTGGCTATTTATAATGCATTTGTTGACGTGACACATCTTTGCCATCTTAGAATTTTGTAGGGAAGATTTTTCCCTACTTGTGCGCTTTTTAGTTTTTGTATGAAAAAAAGTGGAACCTTAGGATTTTCCCTAACCTTAAAAAACCTGTCGTTGAGATTAGGATAAAATTCTACCGCGATGGAGCGAGAAAGATTTCAGATTCGGGTTCAGCGCATCAAAATACACAAGGAAAGTATAGTCTTATCTCCGAACCCGTTTTTTAATAAGTAAATAATGTACAATACATGATAGCCAAGGGAGTTTTTGACCTAAACTTAATGAATAGATATTGGTGGAAATCGATAAAACGCTTACCGAGATAAGCTTTCAGAAAATCCATCATAATCTTGTTTTTTGTCAAGATGTTGTTGTAAGTATTTATTTACTTGAGTAGAGGGAGAATCGATGAATTATGATGATGATTTTTATAACTAAAAAACGAGAATACTATAATTTTTAATCCATATACCGTTGATTTTTTAGAATTTTTTTCGCTGAAGGTGTTGCTGGTTCTTTCATAAAAAATAAATTGTGTTTATTCGTTATATGGAGCAAATGCGAAAAAAATCTAGAAAAATCAACGGTAATTAGCCACTCGAAACATGCACATTATTAGATTAAAATTGAATGGGCTATAAAACTGTGTACCCAAACAATTTCTAACACATCTGAGAAAAAAGTTATAAACTTGGATTAATATGGCTTTTGTTAGAGAACTAACTGTATTTTAATTGAAAATTCTTAAAAATAAATAATTAAACATATATAAGTAGCAAACAATATCACTTTGAAATGGGGATGCTATTGATATGACCGATACTGTATGTATCTCTGTTGCTCTTTTGCTCGCGTCAGTATCTTTTATACCTTTTCACACCTTGTCAAATAACGTTAAGTCTGATAATTCAGATATTTTCCATATATAAACATACAAAACACACACATAAACATGAGTATGTGTGATTGAACATGGATATTACAAATCTGGCTGTGATACATCATACATATATAAATACATATTTCTAATGCAGCAACATATAGTATGTATGAACCATAAAAAAATTGTATCACTTTACAATAAAAGCTAGCGAAAGCGGAAAATTCACAAGGGTATAGAAGCTAGTATATTCATACACTGAGGGGAAAAAATATTAAAATCAAATAGAAACGTAATTGATCTTACTATAAACGTTAACGGAAGTACTGTATATTTGTAAATATTCAATTCAATTACGCGCATATTTAAATTACTGCTTTCGTTCTGAAAAAGCATCCGTGAAGTGAATAATCAAGACAAAAACTAAAAAAACTACAGCACGCGATTTGTACGGATAAACTTTTACTATGTATGTGTGTGTTGTCGCCGCTCTGTTAGGGATGCGTACCCTGCAGTAAAATTTAGAGACAGGCTGTTAAAGCGCTAGTTCCGCCCTATACATTTCAGAACTATCTCTGAACTTGTGCAAAACGGCTGCAGAGAGGGACAGTTGATACTTTTGGTGTGCTACTTGCGCTCTGTTGAGAAGTAAATGCACAAATTCTCACTTCTCGTACAATACTAAAATAGCTCAGCGGGAAGACCTCCGACTCTAACATCGTTGGTAAATTTAAATTGTTGAGTACCGCTTAAAAATTGAAGAGAAAATGATCAAGTTTAATATAAATAAAAGAGAAAAATAAAAAATTAAATAAAATGCAATCTGTAAAAGAGAAAAAATTCAAAAAAAAATCAACAAATGGAATAATCAAAATTTTATTGTCGCAGATCTGTCCAAAATGAAAACAGTTCAGAAAAGAAAAAAATATTCAGTAAATTAGTTTTAAAACTTTTTCTCATAAAAAACTTATTGTCCCAGAACTGTCGAAAATGGAACCAGTTCAGAACTAGTTCGAAAGTTCTGCAGAAGTGACAATTTCCACTTCGTAGGACATCGCCAGACACAGTTGAAAGCATTGCGTTGGGATAGATCGAGAACCAGTATCGCCTCTTAAAGAGCTAGTTCTGCAGTAGTTCTGAACTAGCGCGATTTACTACAGGGGTATGTACACTTACGTATACATACCCAGATGTGAACAGTCAAATACGTGCGTAATAAATTTTTGTATGAAAATATTAGGGCTGTTCAGGATGTCGTCGAAATGGAGTGGAATTTGCAGTTGGAATTGCATTTGGAAAATTTGATGCTTGCTGTCATGGCAACCATGTGCATTTTATTGTTGTGAATTTACAAATGCAACGAATATGCAAATGTAAGAGCATATACACAAGATCCTGAACAGCCATATTATTTTCAAATACGAACATTTTTAAACGATAATCAAATATGAAGTATTAATTTTTACTATCCATTATTTCTCTCAGTGTGGCACACATGTGCTGAAATTAGATCAGTGTTGTGCGTTGATTTTGCAAAATGTTCTGTAAGTAATTCAAAACTGCTATGCGGAAAATAGTAACCTGTTGCTACCAAACTGGTGTGCGAGGTTGGTCAGGACAAGGTCGACAGATCATTGTTGTTGATAAATAATCGTATAGGTACATTAGAACATACATAAATGTGTGGGCACTCATTGTTACACATTTTGCCATAACAATAACAATTTTTCATTTGGTTGTAAATTTTGTTGTATAGCACGTGTAATTACATTATCTTTGTATTTTCGAATATTGTACTCGTACATTGGTGCCATTCATATTTGGCTGCCGAAACACACTTGTCTACACATCGTGGCTATATGTACTCATAAATAATACGTACTAGCCTTCTAGTGGTAGCACTTGATATGGTGATTGAAAATGTTTGAAATATGAAAATAAAATAATAACGAGACAATTCAAAAAATAAAAACTGTTACTATTGTTAAGTGACTCATGTCTCTAATCCTTGTATAATCCATGTCTAATCCTTACTACTTACCGTAGTAATCCTTACTACCTTGTTAAGTAAGGATTACACATGAATTAGAAAAGGATTAACGACATCATCCACTTAAAAATTTGAATTTTAAATTCAATCATTATTGCAGAGGACAACCGATATATACCTTCATACATTGAAGCCTGAACAAAATTTGGTTTAGAATCCAAAAAGGCTTATTAATGGACTTTTCCATACGTTATACTATATACCAAAAACACAAAAAGAATTCACTAACTTTTTAAGTAAGATTTAATGGGAAGCCGGACCTGCCCCTGATCCGGAAGGCGCAGAAGGTGTGGAATACAAGGCTGCAGGATTATGTGTAGAGCGTATGACAAAAAGCTTACGAAGTTTATCCTATCCCTCAAGAGAAAGGTGGGACGTTGTCTGCTGGCATTTCTCTTCTTGCGCGCCCTTAAACTGGCTCTGAGCAGTGGCAAAAAATATGTTATCTGCGAGTGTCCTGCCTCAAGCGGGAGCAGGCTTTGACAGCGGTATAATTATAATTAGCTTGAGATTGGCTAATAGATCAACCAGATCGCAGCGCTAGTATGCTCAGAGTATACTTGAGATATGGAGGAAACACTTCTCAATGCTTTTGAATACATAGATGGCGCATTTGGCGAAGAAGAACCCATAAAATCGGCACGAAGATTAAGTCCCCCTACTAGACCAAGACGAGGCGAGTACCGAGAGTAAATAGTATGATAAAAACATTACAAGGTAAATTCATTCTCTCAATTCGTCGGCCATGATTTTTTTCTGACGATTGCCAACATTTTAAAATCATATAAAATTGAAAATAAAAAAATTAAATTGTTCACAATTGTTGTTGTTTGAGATTGAAAATGAGAATGTGTGTGTGAGTTTGAGTTTTATTAAATTGAATTGAATTGAATTATATTGTTGGCAAACGTCAGACTGCCTCTCAATGGTTTGACCTTGTTATGTTTTTATCATGGTAAATAGTACATCGGTGACAGTTTTTTTTGTAACAAGGAAAGAAAAAAGGAGAAAAAAGAAAGAAGGTTTAATTGCGTTTACAACGATATCAAGTTTTTAAAAATCGGTTAATAATCTTTTTGTTTAAAAAATTCTTTTTATAAAAAAAAGGTATTTTTTAGTTTTTAATGTTTTTTCTCAAATTGTTACATACGAAGTATACAAGTATGCATACCAAAAGAAAGGGGGCTTAATCACCTTTGTAATGATATCAATTTTTTAAAAATCAAATCAAAATTTTTCGAATTATAAGGTTTTTAATTTTTCGAAGACCCGACCTTTGACCCCTCACAGCATTTTTAATATAAGTTTGCGCAAAAAAGTTATATACCATTCAAATACGAGCAAAAAGCGGACTACATCTATATTTTTAGGTTTTTAGTTGTTTACATATAATAATTAAAAATAATTTTTTACCAAAGGTCCTATTTTCAACTTCGAAGGCCCATATCTCGATTTCGGAGGCTAACTTCGAAAAACGGAGAAATGCCTTTTTTTACCTAAGACTCAATCTCTTAAAAAAAATTGGATTGGTCCAATACCCAGAAAAAAAGTTGATTTTGCCGTACAGTGTTATTATATGTACATAGAAAACTCGAACAATTAACAAAAAGCATTTTCACACATTTTGAAACGAAGAAAAGCATATTGACTCGGGTGGCAAACGAATAACAATGAGTGCATTTGAATTTTATGATGTAATCGCTGGCGGCGAAGGTATCACGTGAAAATGTTTCATTGCCTTTTATGCAATAAATATAACGCCACGTTAAGTATATACAGTTTGGTATTCTAAAGCTATTTCTGTTTAAAGAAAAAACTTACACTTTGGCAATACGATTAAAACGATAAAAAGAATATTCCGAGTATTTTGTTGAAGCACTTTCGACTTCTGCATTGGCGCGTGGCGTCATGGTGCCGAACGAATGTTGAGGCGCTGGATATGCGAAAGATTCGGTGAGAACACGAAGTCGGTGGTGGATAGTCGAAAGTTTTTATACCCGAGCGCACTTGTGCACAAGGGTATTATAACTTTGTTCACATAACGGTTGTTTGTAACAGGCAAAACGAATCGAGATAGAAATAGACAAATGTATACATAAATGATCAGAATGAAAAGAGAAATCGATTAAGCGGTGACTGTCTGTCCGTCCGTCCGTCCGTCTGTGCACACGATAACTCGAGTAAAAATTGAGATATCTTTACGAAACTTGGTACGTGCACTTCCTTTGGGCGTAGGACGGACGGTATTGAAAATGGGCGACATCGGACAATAACCACGCCTACCTCCCATATAACGGTAATTTTCAGAAATACGAAAACTGCGATATTTTAGTAACTACTGAAGATAATTCACTAAAAATTGATATTTACAATGATTGTTAGACGAAAAATAAGAATATTGAAAATTTTTGGAAAATGGGCGTAGCCACGCCCACTTATGGTTACATGTGTATATCTTGGTAACCGCTGCACACATTTCTTCCAAACTTGGCACAGTTGTTGGCCCTGGCACAGCGTACCAAACGGCGGAAAATTTTTAAAATCTGATAATAACCTCGCCCACATCCCATATAACGGTAATTTAGAGAAATACGAAATCCTCGATAAATCAGTTAATAATAAAGCTAATTTATTCGAACTGGTTTGTCGCAACAATTCTTTACCAATAAATACGTTTATGATAAAATTTTGGAAAATGGGCGTGGCACCGCCCACTTATGATCACATATATGTATCTCGCTAACCGTTTTAGCAATTTGTACCAAACTCGGTATGGTTATTGTGCTTGCCACATAAAAGCAAACCGTTGAAAATTGTTGAAATCGACTAAAATTACGGCCGCTTTTCATATAACTGTAAATTTCATAAATGCTTGAAATTTCAATATTCTTAATATTTATACAGCCCGGCTTATCATGTAGCGGTAGCTTTCGGAAAGGTGGAAAACATATATTTAATACTTGCGAAAGCCGTCCGTATCAGGTGCCGTAGTCGTTGCGATTGTAATTTCCAATAGGCGCTAATAATCTTGAAACCTTTACAAAACAACTTTGAACTGTTCGATATATGTATACAAATAGTTCATTTAGTTTATTAAATTATTGTAATCACATACCTATTTAACTTGTTAATTGACAATTTAAATAAGTTTGTAGCAAATGCAAATTAACTGGGCTACTCACTAAAAACATTTTAAGCGCACTTAATTTTAGCTCACACTGTGTAAATCCATTAAAACAGGGCTTGTATTTCCAATTTGGAGCATTCTTATAGACTTTTATGTGCACGCACAATAACTCTGTGCAAATGAATTGTTACTACACGCTTTCGTGTTGTAGATTAAAAAATAAAATAGTGACTTCGATTTTCTGCTGACGTACCCATCTGCCCGAATCTCTGTTGTGTGCCGCCGCTGTTGCCATATGGCTCTTTTATTTTCATTGCACTGTCCAGCGGTTTTTAAGGTGGTGTTAAAATTATGTTTGCCGTATCGCAAATATTTGTGCGTAAACCTTTATTTAATATTTTGGTTAGTCTAATTTTTTTATTTTTTTGATAGCATATATAAACTTTCTCACCTTAATAATTCGGCGTGAAAACCATTTAGACTTATTAAGTCAATAAAAAATATGTTTATGAAAAACAATTGTTGACCGCAGTTGGCTATTTGAGTTGAAGAAATTTGTATTTTGAATTGTTGTGTTCTTTAGCTCATAAAGGAGGAGCGGTGCAATAAAGAATTTGGAATTAAGTATATTAAGTTATATACGATTTTCTAGGGGATCTGATCTATGCGTGATTTTTTAAAAAATATTGCAACAAAACTGAGTATAAGACACGACAAACGCAGCCATATAAATAGCCTAGTCAGAGTAGCGAGCACCCTGTGAGGAGCGAACATGGTAATCTATGTAGAGCATTCGGAAGAGGAGCAACATGCTAGATGGACAGAGCACTTTGAGTCAGTTCTGAACCACGTTTTATCTGACGACACTCCGACTTTTGCAAATGAATTAATTGTCATAACTGGCGTGAATGAAACATTTAAATTCTACTATCGACAATTCTAAGGCGTGTTTCAAGGCGAGATTGTCCTGCAAAGACCATATAAACACAGTGAGATTCATCATCGAGTAGTGTGCCAAATTCAGAGCTGATCTGCATTGGATGTTTGTCGATTTAGAAAAGGCTGTCGATAGTGTTCATAGAGAGTGCCTTTGAGCAGCCTTGCCCCGTACAGCAGTGCCCGAAAAAACTGTAACTAAATCCATATACGACGGAGCTACGTGTCGTCTACTTCACAATGGAAAGCTGTCTGAGACCGCCGAACTTCACAGCGGGGTTCGACAAGGTTCCTTGCTCTAACCTCGTCTCTTTCTTTTGGTGATTGGAGGGTTGTGTTGGATGCTGCATTACTACGTCAGCAGGCCTGAGAACCAACTACGATACCACGATTGATGTGGAAGCCGCCAACATAAAGCAATTACGCGCGAAGGGGGCAATTGCTCATATCAAATACAAGAAAACGAAAGTAAAAAATCCAGAAGTAAGAAGTAAACCTTGCCGATCACCCGATAACTTTCTTGGAACTTATCTGAGATCTTAATTGCAGTCAAGGTTTTGGTGGAAATGTGCTATTACTCCAAAAAAGAGGAATATGAAAAGAGTTGAGAATTTGAATACATAATGTACACAAGTCCATATGTGTGTATGTATGTATTTTCATTAAGAAACTACACAGATACAGATTTTCATAGAAATATTTTAAACCCGGTATTTTTTATCTTAGAACGAAATTATATCCAATACTCATATAAATACAATTGTTTACGAAACTTTGAGGTAATTTTAAAACAGTCAAATATGTCCCCTATCGATAATTATCACAAATGACAGTAATTATCACATATGCACGTGCACATTTACATACTTGTTTGAGTATTAGGTAAAGCTCTCAAAGTAAGCCACATTCAGCATACATTAACATATTACAACTATTTTCCTAGTATGTATGTATGTAACTATTGATAAGTAAACCCGTTAAAACTTAAGCTACTCTCATTCAAATGTACTTACGGTGGCGTCGGTGGATGCACCATATTGAATAGCTCATGCGGGGTATGCGGCACTCGTCTAATCACCAATCTACGTCCATCCGTCGAACCGATGCCAATCGATGCTATTGAGCGTACCGACGTCACATCCGAATATATTTGATTGGCAACGTGATCATGATAAATGAATGAGGAACTAGCGCTTAAATCTTTACCCGAATGGCTGGGTCGTAAATAATGTTGTTGTTGCTGTTGCTGTTGCTCATATTGTGCCAGCGCATCGCCAAGGGGGTCCTGGGAGCTGGGAATGTAAGCTGAAAGGGTGATAAGTCGGTGTAGTGAAATAATAAAAGTAAGTTCTTAGAAATAAAGTTTAGTTTCTTTAAGAAAATTTATGTACATTAGGGTGCATAACTCATTATTAAAAAAAAAAATCACTTCTGTTTTTCCGTCGGCATTACAAAATTTATTATATTTTAAGATTTTCGGCAAAATATTTCGGAAAAATATTAAGAATTATGTGAGCTAGACCGATTTGAAAATATCTTAAAAAATCACATTTTATTTGATTTCGTTGATAAAATTTTCAAATATTTTTACGTAGACCGTTCTTCTATGATCTGAGATGATTTTTTGGAAAACATGAATTTAAAAACTAATTTTATTTATAAAAAACTCAATTTTGGGGGATCTTTTAAAATCGGTCCAGCCAACTTTACTTTTATTTTCCACAAATATTTTGGCGGCTGTATTTAAGTATAACAAATTTTATAATTCCGGCGGAAAGCCGGTGGGGCACCTTAACGTATGTACATAAAAATAAAATAAGTAAATACATACAGACATTATTCTAAACGCTCCTGAATAGCTTTTTGAGTTAATCTGTAATTAGTTACAAAATTAGTCAGCTAAAGTGACTTTCTTCAAAAAGTTAAACTGGCATCGTTAAGCTTACGTCCGAAATATTTTTATAACGAGCAAAGCGGAGCCTGTTTCCGGCTTTCTGTTTTCCCAAGGAAAAAAGCTCTGCTTGCAGCCCAGAAACGTATATCGGATGGAAAACGCAGTTCAAAAGACTTACACCTCCTTCTAAGGAGTCTCTGCGCGACGCCTTAATCTAGGCTGGAGGGAGTAAAACGCCCCATTGGCCACCAGAAAGTAATGGTCTTAGGTTAGGTTAGGTTAGATACAGTCATAGATACATAACTTTCGGAAAGCTATTGTCGCCTCTGTCCAGAATAGGGAATACGACACCTAACAAAGTTATTAACTTCATACATTCATAGCAGAATATTCGAATGATTTTTGAGGGCTAGAATAATACATCTAGCAAGGTCGAAGTGCTAGTATACCCTAATAAGAATAACAATAAATGAAAGTGCTTAAATTTCCGGACCACCAACACGATGCCGTCTGTTTTCAACAAAACGCATTTCTATTAAAATTTATTGTCGCTCGGAATAGATTTTCAGATGATTTAGTTGAAGTTAAAAAGTAAAGAAGCTCTAGACGCTCTACTCTTTCTGGCTTGTCCAAAAAGGGCAAAGGCTCCTAATCCAAAATCTGCCCATTGAACTACGCTTGAAGCAGATGCAATTCTCTTCCAAATATTATTTAGGCTGCAAACTAGGGCCCTTTAAAAATATTATTTGCGTTTTATTCTGAACTTATTAAATTTTCTACACAGATGGCCCTAATATCGATATCGGAACATCATCTGGCATCTTCTCTCTACCATGTTTTTTTGATAGAAGCCTACTCCCAGATTACTACAGTGCCTTGCAGGACTGACCTTCATCGTTGTGGACCGTCAAGTTTTGATCAAAGCCTTTGTGTCAACAACGAATAAGTCGATATTCGCCCGATGAAGATAACTACGATTTCTTCGTCAGCATACACTTAATCTCTACTGGGCACCCATGGTTTATACCGGAAAATATTGAAATAGATAAGTACCCGACAAAGGAATATGAGGCACGATTAGTGGAGCGGGTCAAGGCATACAGATTGTGGTTTTCACGCAGTGGAAAGATGGCTAAAGCAACTACTAACCGCAGGTAGATTAATTAGATCAATAAACAAACAACGTGGAGTTTGGTAGGCTCTAGAAACCAAATATTCGTCTTATAATCAGAATAAATACTAAAGGGATTCTGCTATATTGTCCATATGACCGCCAGGTGTAGGACAAAAAAGCGCTACCAACATCACGGGCGAAAGCGCACCAAATATTTGGGATACCTTTTCTTCGAGAACTTAAACAGCCTGGCGAAAACCTTGTTAAGCGCTTTACTAAGATTTGCCAAAAAATGGGAATAGTTTAAAGACATGTCGAGACGAGTTTTGTGAAATGCGCTTGTGTGACTTTCGAGGAAACCCTCAACGAGAGCAACCCGCCTAACCCAATATACACCTCGACGATATAATCCATCTTAAACAAAACGTGGTCCATATGAGGGTTGGCTAGTCAACCAAGTGTGTTTACAGCGTGAACTCAGGATAGCAATCTCCTATTGCCCATATTGAGTGCGAATTTCTATTCGACGCTAACCTACGGTGTTACGCGTTCACGATGCTCTTCGAATTCTGAGGGAATTTCACTATCTACTTTTGTACTTTCCAGACTTTTAATTTATTCTGGAGCCTCTGCTTTAGATTTGATAAGTTCAGTAAGACGGTCCGATTCCGGCGAAGCCCTAAGCCTAACTCTAACTGGCAATTCCGGTGAGGATTCTTTCCAATGTGGACTTTAGTGTGTTAATATAAATTCAGTTCTAAAAAAAGTCATACCTTTATAGCTTCTGGAAGAAGGCGGGTTCGATATAAGTACTATAAATCTCTTCAGACCTTTTGCTACTCCTAAGTCATGCTCAGGGACAAGCTATTGGGACTAAAATCTCGCATCATGAGGGAGAGCTTTCAACCTACACGATTCTTGGGCGTACAAAACTCAAAATTTTTTGTAAAAACTATCAGCTTTAATACAGTTTTTTTTTATGACGGCTAATTAAGAAGACATCTCCTTGGGCGAGCGTCACAGGAAATAGATATTATTCGGCCATAACCCGAGATTGTGAAGATGACCTCTCTGTTGAACTTTCTGGCTAAAATACCTGTTAGGATACTTGTTAATATTCTAAGCTTCTTTCTGATAAGATGTTAAAAACTCTTCCTTTTATAAATTCCTTATAAGCATTCCGCGGTCGCTTTGGCTAAGTGCTTAGATATGTGTACTACCACTCCGTAGGACCTTGGTTCGAGCCATAGTCAGAGCAACATCTAAATTAAAAAAAGTTTCTTTGGTAAAATTTTCCTTTGGGAGGCGACGTAAAATTGTATGTCCTTCTATTTGTGTTATAACATTAGGACGCACACCACAAATTGGAGAACAAGCTCGGCCAAATACTTAGCAAAGGTGTTAAGCGCCAAAATATTATTATTAAGCACTTTGCCTGTCGCAGTCCTGATTGCCTTTGCCAGTTTAGTTCCAGCAATATGTACCCCTTCTTCTGGAGCTCTTCTTTAATAGCACTGGCTCGTGGGCAACTGAAGTGTTAGCCGCTGCATCTCTTGCAATATTGTTGTTATTACATTTCACTGTAATCCCTTGTGGCGTGGGCGTCGTTGTACCCACCAAGAAAGTTTAGTTTCTCAATGTTATTAAGGAATAAGGATGGTTTGATTTTACTAGATAAAAGAACATTGATCACCATGTGGCTATCACCTGGGATTGCAAATCTCTTATTCTAGTAGTTCCTTCGTAAGTCTAACTTCGCAGACATGATAATGGCATAGAGTTCCGCCTGAAATATGCTCAGATATGGCCTCATACTTAGAAGCACACATCTTGTTATTGGACCCTTGCCCTTATTCCTTCTGAAGCTTCATAGTCATCTGTGGTACACATTAGAAAAGCATTGCGTCACTTTGAGGTGTGCATTCTGCAATGACCGCCTAAAAGGGTGACTCTCACAATTTTCCCTAGTTTCACTTAATCACTGCCTATTGGACTATTGGAAAACTTAATTCAGTAGGCTAACGAATTTTCCATAATTTCTAATCTAAGTATTAACATTATTCATTATCGAATTACTCACCTGATACCACCGATCTCATGCTGCTCCTCTCGCTGCGGCCGCGTGAACTAAACCCTTGCAAATATGGCGTTGTTTCGCTGGCAGTCAAGGCGCTACGATAGTAGGGGTAGACTGCTGTGGATGCGGGTGCTGTGCTGGCTGTAACCAACGCTGTTGTCGATGAGGAGAGTGGCGTCTGTGTACCGACAGCAATCGTATATGCGGGTGTGAGTTTCGTCGCGGATTTAATGGAACTGATTGCGGTTGCATTGCTCGGATGAAGTGTTGCATCGAAGGCAGGCATATAATCGCTGCTAACGCCACCATCCGATTCGCAATCCTCAATTGTAAATGTCACGCCAGCTGCATTATTATTAAGCGCAGCTGCTATTGTTGTTGCTGTTTTGGCTGGCGTAT
Source organism: Rhagoletis pomonella (assembly GCF_013731165.1). Classification (NCBI taxonomy): domain Eukaryota; kingdom Metazoa; phylum Arthropoda; class Insecta; order Diptera; family Tephritidae; genus Rhagoletis; species Rhagoletis pomonella. The sequence goes on from NW_023458560.1 coordinate 66,041,105, forward strand.
TAGCGCTAGTCGACTGATGAGCTACATCCGATTGTGATTTTGCTGAACGTGTTAATGATGATGGTGTTGCTGCTGCCGTTGCTGTTGCGGCTGCTAATGCACCGCGCGTGAAATTAATTGAGCTGTGGTGCGGCGATGTGAGCATTGACTGATTAACTGTAGTCGGCGTAGGTATTTGATTCTCTCCGTTTGGCGGCGGCATCGGCTGCAGTTGTGCTGCGGCTACTGTAGTTATTGTGCCCGCCACCGCCACCGCCGATGCTAACGCAGACAACTGACGCGCCACTGATTTCGGTCTTTGTAATGGCGGCTGTTGTTTTGTGGTTTGTTGTGAACTTGTGCCGGGCGTCTTCTGGATTGTGGCCGCTAGAGTGGACAATGAGTTTGCTGTGAAGGTTGGTCGAAATGTGGGAGGTTTTTCTTTTGTTGAGCCGGTAGGCGTTAAATTGGGCGTGGGCGGTGTGGCGGGTATGATGATGAATTTATGCGAACGCGCGGAGGGTGAGCGTATGAGGCGCGTCTGTTCGTCGCCACCCTCAGCACCGCTGTCGGAGATTTGACTGAGACGAAAATGCTGCGATGTTTGTGTGCCAATTTGTGCGAGGGTGGGCGTCGAAGTCGAAGTAGAGGGTGCCGCGCTTTTCTTCGGCAAGGTGGCAGTATCGGTTGTTGTGGTGTTGGTGGCTTTGACGGCGGAAGAGTTGATTTTGACATGCTTCGTCGTAGCGCTTGAAGTGCTGGGTTCTTCGGTAGCGACCTTGTTCATGGTGGTGATGAGAATATTTTTTTTTGTGTTTGGTTTTGTAATGAGTTTAGTTAGTTCTTCTGAACTCGCTTCTGAGCCCGCTTATGTGGCTTGGCAGTTCCGGGCACTGCGAATATTTATATTTTCACACATTTGTTTGACTGTTAAACTGCCGCACTCGCCTCTTTAATCTCATTCATTTAAACTCGTTTAATTTTTGCATTGCAACATATCGCTGTGGACAGTAATTATATTATTGTTCACATTTTTCCACGAAAACGATTATACGCCAGCTACTTTTAAAAGGGTTTTTTTTTCAAAAAATAAATAGCACCGTAAATCGTTTGGGTTTATCTTGGTCCGTCTGACGCGGACGCTTTCTTATCACCACTTGGTTCACTTAAGATTAAGTGTGTATGTATGTATGTATGTGTATATTTAAAATTAAATTTTATTTGCATCCAAATTTCATTTCTGTGTATTTTTTGTCTTATTCTACATAAGGTATTTGTACAAAGCGCTTAAATTTTTGCTTAGAATTAGGTGGACATAATCGTCGCTTGTCAGCTTGACTAATTTATGATGGGGCTGCAAGTCTTTCAGGAATAATCAGCGAGATAAAACGAATGCAATTTAAATAAAACCATGACAATAAAATAACGCATTTTCATACCTTAGATATTTGTCCAGATCTACAATTTAAAAGCTAAAGAAAAAAGACGAAATATTTTCGAAAAGCTCCCAAATATAACAATAAACAAGTAGTTTAGATGGTTTGGACGCGGCAAGATAAGACTACTATTTATTGGGCCACGTAGAAAAAGTACAAATGTGCATCATTTAGAGCAGTCATGCCCAACGCTGGCAGAATTCCATAAGCAAGTGGCCTGCGCTGGTCATGCCCGCTTTACCGCGATGAAATCGGCTACAAAGGCTCACTAATAGATGGCCTTACAGTTTTAGCCCGACTCGCATCAAAAATACTAGTCAATCCTAGTAAACCCACTCACCAACGATGAACGTCTAAAACGAATGAGTTCGTTGTAGTTTTTCTTCGTTGGCTTCTCAGGAGTCTCGGCAAAGATATTTTTTTACATGGCTATCGTTCTGCAATGGAAAAATTACCATTGAACGCGAAAAAAGTTCTAATTTTAAAAAGATAAAATTTTTACTCGTTATTTTTTTTTACTCTCATTTTGGTCAAGCTATTTTCTTATTTACAAATTGAAATATGTCGATATCTCATTTTTCTGAAAAGGTCAAGAAGCTACATAAAACTCGTTTTTTGTTTAATAAATCCTATACAGCATCCCTATGCTATCGTTTTGTATTTATCTAAATGAGACTTGAGGAAAGGATTATGCTCATCCTGAATATGCTGTGCGCTGCATGAGCGTGAGTATGTTCGTTGCTCTGTCACGCTAAAACCTCTGGACGTATTTGAATCAAATTGACCGCACAGATAGCCTAGGAACTGGATTAAGACATAGGATATTTTTTGAGGAGAGTTGCCACCTTTTTAAGTAAATTAATTAAAAAGTTAAATACATAAAATAATACAAAAATGTGAGTATCAAACGAAGGGGATTGTAAAACAATTTATTTCGAAATAACTTTAAAGAGCGTTGCCACCTGTGCAAAATGTAGAAGTTATTTTAATTAACATTTGTTTAATTAGATATTATTATCTGGGTATCAAAACACAGTGAGGTTTAAAAAAGCTTTATTTGAAAATGATTCTTATGAGGATTGCCAGCTGTTTCGGAGTTCAAAATCAATTTGGTTTTATATGGGAATCAAACTAACGAAACTGAAAATAAAAAACTTCGAAAAAATTATTTTAATCAACAAAAATATCGAAAATGTTTTGAAAACAAATTAAAAATAATTTAATTTTTTGAATCTAATAAATTTAAAAAATATTTTGGCTTAAGAAAGAGGGTTCGAAAGAGGTTAGAGGATTTTGGCTGAGTTTAAGTATGTTGAGGTTAACTGAAATAAATTACACCTCATGCAACGCAGATGCCATACACTCAGCGCAGCAGGTAAGGGGCAATTTAGTCGATATATATTTATTAAAAGAAGGTTCTCCATTCACCATTAAAAGTGTCTGTAACAGCTTCTGTAAACGTTTATCTTAGCTATCTTAGTAAGGCAAGGTCAAGTAGATAAACTTTATAAAACGAAGACTATTGACTTAAAAATAATCCATCTGTCAAGTGTCATGAGTATTGTCGAATACACTCGGCATTAACCTTGTACCTACATATGTATGTATACCTTTTAACGGATATACATATTAAAACTCGTTACATTTTACGATCCACATATATATATACTATACATATGTACTTAAAAAGATGCCACATACTTGTTTAGCATACATACATACATCTATATAAGTAGTATATGCATGTAAGTATGTAATCATATAACATTGGAGGCGCTAAAGCTAACAAAGATTCGTGATGTTCCCAGCCTAGCCCTTAAAATTTATAACACGCAACTGCTTTTTGCGGGGATGCCGGCTAGGTACTTGTACCGCTATAATTGATAAACAATGTTTACTTTTGTTTACATTTTTTATTTGTTTTCTCTTTTTATGTCTTTTTAAGTGTGTGACTAATAACTGTCATGAAATGTCAATACTTTTTTTTTATTTTTTTTAGTTACGTCATAATATTAGTAACACCATGATACAATAATTTTTAGAGGTAGTTTCACTTCTTCTTCTTATCCGCCATGTTAGCTATCTGACAGAAAACGTGTTTCGTATTTTTTGTTGTACCAACTTTTTCAAAAAAAAAATTTTGACGTTGGAAAAACAAAACAAAGAAAAGCCAAACATATAAGTAGAGGAATTTTCGAATATTTTGTAATAATTTTCTTCATAAAAAATTAACTGCTGCTTTCGTGGATATTGCAACACACGGAATAGATGTAATGGCACAGCTATAAGAGCCACCGCACACCACAGACTTTATCGGCCGCCTATTTAAATGATAGGGCTCGCTTGAAATATGTACATGAAGATGTATGGAGGTGCGCACATTACACCAGCTTAATCGCTCTGACCAATAAGTTGTGGTGCAATGGAAAGACTAGCGAGCACATCTAAGTTGGCGGCCGATAAAGTCCGTGGTGTGCGATGAATCTAATCCATTATAAAGAAGAAATATTGCTGTTATATTTTCATTTTTATGATTTTTATTCATGTGATTAGCAGTGGCAAAAATGTATGTATAAAATACGTATATTTATATTAAAAATTATGTGATCAGTTATGAAACATATAAATCTTTACATGTTCTGTTAAAAAATATCTAAAATAACAAGCGATAATCCCCAAGTTCTATATCGTAGCAGTGGCCACATTGCGTGTTTGTCACAGACACGGTTTATGTCAAAAATTTTGAAGTGAAACTACCTTCTAAAAATTATTGTATCATGAGTAACACCAAGCATGTGCGTGTGCCAATTTAAGGAGGTGACGATGTCACTAGTGTCAAACAATTTTTCAAACAGAGGCGCAGAGAACGAGATGTGTATGCTGGAAAGTTTGTATGGTATGAAATTGAGCTGTTGGTACAGAGCATTATAAAGAAACTTGTTCTCTTAAGATCTGAATTAACACATTTGTAATTAGGGTATTCACAAGCACGGTTGCCACATACATCTTTTTTTGTGTGCCAAAATTCAACAAGTATATGCCAAGATATATTTTCGATATATGTACATTAGGGCGGGTCGAAAATCTAATTTTTCTCAGATCCCTTGGTAATAGTGAAAATATATTGTATCATGAAGTCAACAACAAGCCTGCAAAATATTAGTATTTTATTTTAGTTGTAAGAGCCGCGCATCGACCGCAAGGTGACCCACAGCACACTAGTCGAATAAGACCAATTCTTGTTATAAATTCTGGGATCGGCAAAATGGTTTGGTGCATATTATTAGATAATGAATCCGTTTAAGCAAAAGATAAAGTCAAATTGCATTTCTCGCAGCCCTTTAGCTTATCGTTAATCTCAAGATTATCTGTTTTCAATAAAATTTGAATTGTTCTCTTGATAATTGCACTGGATTATACTCAAAAGATGTAAAGAACAGCTTTAATATTGCTGGCGTGCTGGCATGTCGCTGGTTCCAAATATTCTAATCTTTTTTTAATATTAGCTATAGTTTGCGAATTTTTGCAAATATAGGGACAATTTCGGTAACTCTAATAGAAAAGCCATTATTTTCCATCATCGTGGAAAAATTTTGTTTATGCAAATGGATCTGGAAACACTGAACAGGCACAACCTCTTGAAACACTAATTGGTTTACTTATATTTATGCATACAATATAAAAATTGCAAATATAAGAAAATAACAAAAAACTTTGTTCAACATTTTTTTTGTTTTAAAATAATTTGTTTATAATCTGAGCGATTTTAATCATATTATTATCAAAAATCGGTAGCATTAAGTCTCGCCTTCAATTTGGTAATTATTAAGTACCGATCGAGTAACATTTACCAAAGTTATATGGAAAAATTTAAGTGGATCTCCAGCTTTTTTCTAAAAAAATTTCTCTTAAATTGTATAAATAACTTTTAAATGAAAGAGCCGGATTACGGAAAAGGGTGTCAGGGAGTGACTTTTTTCGTTCAAGCTAAATGCAAAGCAATATCGTCCAATTGGAGAGTCCTCAAAAGGATTTCCCAGGATATGTTAAATACTATTGCATTTACCTACAGTCACTTTTTCACATCATGGAATTAACTAAAATATTTATGTTTATCTAAACACTTATTGCACGTCCCCTACTTTCATATAACGGCAGAATTAGAGATCGCGAACAATTTTCAAGACTGCATAAATGGACTTAAAATGGGCGTTTCTCACCCTAATTGTATGACGTTAATGTATATAAATACTTTTATACTTGAAACTACTATTAACTTATCAAACAATACATGTTTGACTTCAATCACCACAATCTTGGAAACTGACCAAATCGGCCCATGGCCCACTTAATATTATATAAACATCCGAAAACATTAGAACGTTTGAAATATATCTCGTCTCACTTTTTTGAATTTTTCGCTTGGTTGCTAAAGCAATGAAGAATTGAAACCCGAAGTGTAATAGTACATGGACAATCGCATAATGTGTTATAAATGCATATAAAGTTTGGCAAACGGATAGCTTATGGTCTGATTTTCTTAAAAGGGATGCCACTTGCTTAAACATTCTACTGTAAACTATAAGCTGATGATAATATAATGATACGGATGCCTAGCGAACGACATTTTGGAAAGGGTTTTACAAAGACATTTTAACAGGATTGTCACCTATTAAAAATTGTATTAGTAAGTTGAATGAAGCAATACAATATGGATGGCAAACGACTTAAGTTATATGTGCATATATTTATTTTGAAAATATTTATTCATTGCACGAAACAGGTTGAAAAAATATTTATTAGGAAAAGAGTTTTGAATAGGGTGTTCCTATTTAAACAATTAAATGCAAGTGAACTTTTGCAAAATGGAATACCTTTCGCCTTTACAGAAAATATAAATGAAATATACCATTGTGATGTTGATATGAAACAAAGGGTTTTGTTGTTTTTTTATTTAACAGTTTAGTAAAAGAATTGCCACCTATAAAAATAATTGAAAAAATGTATATGGCATTTAGATTATCTCCGAAATGTAAGTTCTCTCGATACACAAAAAAAATCGGTACCGCGTTTCCATTGAAATTATAAAATCTATTATACTCGTATTTTAAGACTTGCACTAAAATATTCCGGAAAAATATTAAGATTTACATGAGCTGGACAGATTTGAAAATTCCTCCAAAAATGAAGTTTGAGTGAAAGTAGTTTCTTAAAGAATTTTTTGAAAAAAAAATCCCTTCAGATAACAAAAAAGTTTTAGCTTAAAAAGTATGCATTAAAATTAAAAAAAAAAAATAAAATTTCAAAGGAATCGTAATGATGAGATTTTGATGCTGTTTTTTAACTTTTTTCAAAGATTGGTATAAGAAAAAATTGAATAACTGGACCAAAACTATTCCGATTTTTTTTTTTATTTATTTGCAAATGAACTCTTTCAAAGTATAATTCTGAAAGGTAGGATGAACTCGCGTCATTCCAAATTGAATTAGGATGTGTTGGTATTTAAAAAAAATTGCGATGTGAAAGAGTTTTTATTGCTAAGAAATAAATAGAGTGGGAAAAAACCGTTCTATTAATACATTATAAGTTTAAATCGATATAGTTTTGGGCCAGTTACGGAAGTTTTTTTTAAACCAATCTTTGAAAAAACTAAAAAACAGCATCAAAAATCTCATTATTACGATGCCGTTGAAAGATTTTTTAAATATTTTTACGCAGATTTTTTAAGCTTAAACTTGTTTATCAACTGAGGGGATTTTTTATGAAAGTACTTTAATTAGTTTCTTAAAGTACTTTTTGAAAAAAATTCCCTCAGTTCATAAACAAGTTTACGCTTAAAAAGTATGCATAAAAATATTTAAAAATTTATTCATAAAAAACTCCATTTTTGGAGGTATTTTCAAATCAGTCCAACTCACGTTAACCTTAATATTTTTCCGAAATATTTTGGTAGACATCTTCAAATCTAATCAATTTTTTAATCCCGGCGGTAAACCGCAACATTTTTAGGTGATGCAGTCTAATGTACATACTAAGCAGTAACACCCCACATCGCAACCCGTTGCTCTAACCACCAAACTCACTAAGCTACTCTTACGCCTCTTTTTGCACAGTTTTTTAGTTCGTAGATACGCACAATTTTCGTTACTTATTTTGCATTTTTTTGCCCATGCAATTTGATCTCCTTAGCTTGGAGGTCATTTAGTAGGAGTTCAAAGTTATTAATTCAATCGTTGCAGCGCAGCAGACCACGAAATATCATAAACTATACACTCAATTTAAAAACACATTTATTACGCTAATAAAATAATTGATATTTTGAGTGCTTTTATGCAAATCTATTAAATATTTGGAAACTGTGTAGCACAAATGTAAAAAGTTTTACGCAATTTTTCTATCTGGATAGAAATTTAGCTAAGTTAGAGTTTGGAGTACCATAAAACCACACTTTAGTTCCTTTACTCGATGGTACAATTCAAGTGTCCACAACTGATAAGCTAAAGCATAAAACGCTGTATGCCGACAACGAAATTTCGCAGATGTCAGTCCCAGAGAGCTTCGCAGCACCAATGGGGAAGTGACATCCAAGGTGTTTGTACCGTTTTGAGGAAGCGTGGAGATGATTTCACCTCATCGTTCTCTAAGCAGCTGCGCCAGAGAAAAAATCCGGTGCGTTATTTAGTATAGGGGCATTAGTACCCATCGAAAAGTGTTCTGCCAATACACCCACCAGAATTAAAAGTTGGCGTAGCCTAAGAAGATCCATTCACCGCCTGCCACCCACCTTCGACCAGAAAGAACGTACAGGTTAATATGTTCTTGCTTTCGCCCAGAATTCGCTGAGAGGATACCTGGCCGAAGTGTGCAACATAAGTCCGCAAGTAGCCACAGACA
>NW_023458560.1:66054413-66064719 GCF_013731165.1 Rhagoletis pomonella
CGACTCAGACTCGAACTCGGATCTCTCAATTGGCAGTCTAGTGCTATGCTCACTCGGCCATTGCGACTGCTGGGGCAGCGTGAGCAAAATGGCATACATAAATGTCTATTGTTTCCTATGCACTAGCTGATTTCGAATCAACATTCGAAGCTGGCAACGATATTTTCGAGTTCACTCGGAATCAGTGATAGCAATTTTTTCGTATTCGTAGCAGGCATTCGAATTCGTAGATTTTCTACGATGGATTCCATGATAGCCCTGAGTGTCTCCTAATACGTCTATACGCTCGCAACAGCAACAAAGAAATCCATACATTGAATTTCGAAGTATGCGCCTTAAAACTAAACTGTTTGGATTGTTGTCGAAATCCAATTTAAGAAATAATAAATTATTTTGTGATAACACAGACAAATAGTAAAGAGCAGAGAGAGCAAGAGAGTACAAGTACAAAACCAGCTGATTGGGTTTTTAATTTAAAAGAGAGAGAGAGCACAAATAAGACGTTGAGCATACAAATAATCGAAAGACGACGTCAAGTACTGACCAATGTAAAGGTCTGATTATGCATACTTCGCATAACTTCGCACAACCATTTGTACCAGTGCAATAAAGATGCAACTTAAGAAAATGTGAAGCAAAATCTAAACTCAACAGATTGCTAATATTTTAAATGTTCTGCTAATTTCTGGGTAATGGAATACAAACAAAATACGTGCAAAGTACATACGAAATTATAGTTTGAAGTTTATGCGAAGTTATGCGAAGTGTGCATAATCATACCATAACCATTGACCATTGACGGATCTAGGTAGGAGAAAAACTACGCAGAGTTATTCCTCACAGGAGTCGCACTTGAACAAATAGTTCCTGGCGAAATGAAGGAAATCATCTAAATTAAAACTTAGGTGCCTTCAGGTGCCTCTCAGATTTTGAAGCAACCAACGAAATTTGGAAAGAAGCGAAAAATGCTGTGGCGACAACTTACGTTAAATTCGATTAAGATATAGTGATTGGTCCAGACAAGGGACGCACTTGGACAATTTAAATATATTCCCTTCTGATAACACGAAGCTGGACGGAGAACATTAATTTAGGCCGCAAAACGCCGCGAGCCGAGCCAAATGTTGCCATCCTAATAGGATAAAAAGTGCTGAGATGATTCCACCTCACCATCCTTTTGATTGTTAATACAGAAGGGATCAGGTAAGATTCCTGACCTTATCGAGCGAATCAGATCATCCACCAATAGCTGATGCTTTGTGAGCATAAGCAGCTCCCTACAAGATTTCCCCTCCTAATAGCCACTTCTGGGTCCGCCCCTGGTGTAATTGACGATTGAACCGCAGCAAGCGATATTGTGGCGAATACTGCGGCAACACAAAGCGAACAACGAGAAATAGGCAGAATGTTCGAACAATGACGTAGAATGTTCCACAAAGAGAAACGTCAAGTTGGATGAACACTGCGAACAGCGAGAGAAAGAGAATGAGCGATAAACTTCAGAATGTTCTAGAGTTGCCATAAGTGCCAGCGCAGGTATATAAGGGCGCCGCCACCACGAGGTGAGTGAGTTACAAGTCAGCAAGCTACAAGTAAAGTGAGCGGAGAATCGAGTTGCGAATAAGCAAGCTATAAGATTAATTGTGTTAACAAGTAGTAAAGCGTTGTTATTGCTTTAACAAGTATTGTAAAGTGTTTTTACTGTATTAGCAAGAATTGTAAATTGTTTGTTGTACAATAAAGTTAATTGTACTACAATTCGGTCATCGTTAGCATTTATTTAACAATCCAGCGATACGAGCCCGAGTATATTTGGGTAATCCCTCAAGGTTTCGAGGATAATCGTAACAATTGGTGTCAGAAGTGGGATTGTTAAATAAATCCCGAAGGATAAACTACTGAAAATGGCAAAAATTCAGGATCTAAAGATTGAGGAACTCAAGCAGGAGTTGGAGAAACGAAATTTAGCAACCTCCGGAAGAAAAGTGGAGTTGCTATCACGGTTGCGAGAGGCTATGGAAAAGGAAGGCATCGACGTTGACAAACACGACTTCCATCGTGAGGACGACGAGGCATCCTTGAAGGACAAAGACAAGGAAGAGGTTGCTGGTTCATCGGATGATGTGGAACAGACATCAGCGAAGCTTGAAGAGCAGGGAAAGGCTCCTTGTGCGTCAACGGCTATAGACATGAACATGTTATTGGGTGCCATATCACAGATTTCATCCCAGCTGCAAGTGCAGGAAACACGCATGTCCTCGCAGCTGGAAGCACAGAAAACGTACATGTCATCGCAGCTAGATGAAAAGATTACTCAGCTACAAGAGAATTTATTTAAAGATAACGCGGAACTCAGAGAGAGACAGGATAAAATCGAGGAACGACAAGATAAAATCGAAGAGCTAATTCAGGAGAAAGTCGAGGCTAAGGTAGAAGAGTTGGAAGGTCGCCTCCGAGATATGCAGTTGAATCGCCCACCTTCTTCGACCAGCGCGCCCAAGGTAAAGACTCCATCCTTTGACGGCACGATTCCTTTCCAAGTCTTTAAGCTCCAGTTTGAGAAGACAGCTACAGCAAATCACTGGAGCATGGAGGATAAATCCGCTGCACTGTTCGTTGCATTAAAAGGACCTGCAGCGGAAATCTTGCAGACTATTCCTGATTGTGAAAGGAACAGTTACGATGCGTTAATGGGTGCAGTGGAAAGACGTTATGGTAGCGAACACAGGAGACAGATTTACCAGATGGAGCTGGAAAATCGCTGCCAGAAATCCAATGAGACTCTACAGGAATTCGCCTCCGAGGTTGAAAGGTTGGCTCATTTGGCAATTGGAGATGCATCTGGTGAGCACCTCGAAAGAGTAAAAATCCAGAGGTTCATCAACGGAATGCGGGACGTGTATACCAAGCGCGAGACGTATGCAAATCCAAAGCCAACATTTGCTGAAACGGTCTCGTATGCTCAGACACGTGAAACGGCAGCGCTCCTAAGTAGACCAGCCTACAAAGCCCATCGAGTAGAAGTGGAAACACCTGACGTGATGAACGAGATCCTGAAAACACTCAAGTCGATGGCAGGGAAGAATACTCCTGGTGCAACCGAGAGGAAGGATGGTGCTAGAAAATGTTTTAGTTGCGGAAAACCAGGCCACTTCGCACGCGAATGTAAGACGGGTTCCAACAGGTCAAACAGTTCAGCAGTACGTAAACGCAGGACTGAGGATGACGAGCCCAACTCCGACCAGTCGTTAAACTAAAACGAGCCAGCAGCAAGGGGCGCACGCTGGCTCCCGCAATTGAATGCCCCATAATTTCCGTCTCGAGAATTGGCAGAAAAGCGAGCAACGTTTCTGTTGGTGGATATGTGGACGGACATGAGCGAGTACTAACTGTTGATACGGGCGCATCACATTCCATCATTCGATCTGATTTGGTCACTAAAGAGGTAAGGCCATTACCTGGAGCAAGGTTGAGGACAGCAACTGGTGAGGACACCCAAGTTGTAGGAGAGGTAACATGCAAAGTCGCAATAGGGAATGTGACGGTGTTACACAAGTTCATAGTCGCGGCGATTATGGATGAAGTCATCATTGGATTAGACTTTTTATTTGGTCAAGGCATGAAGATCGACATGAAGAACAGGATCATGACGTACGACAACATGGAAGTGCCCCTTAGGTTTGGGTATGATGGTCCGTACAGCAGCAAGCGAGTGATCCTAGAGGAAAGCGAGCAGATTCCACCGAAGTCAGAAGCAGTTGTGTGGGCAAAAATTGATGGAGATTGTGGGACAAACAAATTGTGGGTTGTTGAAGCAACACAAAATTCTACACCGGACGTACTTATTGGTAAAACCCTGGCTAAGACGCAAAAGGATGGACGCATCCCAGTTCGAGTGCTCAATGAGTTCAAATCACCAGTCAAACTCCGAAGAGGAACTGTGCTGGGGCAATGTCGAGAGGTAGAGGCAATCTTCAACTGCGAAAAGTTACCTGAAAGCGATTCCATTGGCGAGAATGACATTGAGGAAGACATCAATGCATGGACGGAAGGGTTGGAAGAAAAATACCAGCACAAGGCTAAGGAACTTCTCCGAAGATACTGCAACATATTCGACAAGGATGGCGACAAACCAGGCAGGACTAACGTTGTGAAACATCGCATTGATACTGGCGATGCAAGGCCAATCCGTCAAGCTCCTCGGAGTGTTCCACTTGCCAAACGTGAAACTGTTAGCCAAATAATAAACGAAATGAGCGAGAGTGGTGTGATTGAACCATCAGCGAGTCCATGGAGTTCGCCGGTAGTACTTGTGAAGAAGAAGGATGGTCAAATGCGGTTCTGCGTAGACTACCGGAAACTAAACGATGTGACGAAAAAGGACAGCTATCCTCTTCCCAGGATCGATGGCACTCTGGACTCGTTGACTGGAACAAAGTGGTTCTCAACACTCGACCTTAAGAGCGGTTATTGGCAAGTGGAGGTAAGTGACGAGGATAAGGAGAAGACAGCTTTCAGCGTTGGAGACGGTCTGTGGCAATTCACGGTGATGCCCTTTGGATTATGCAACGCTCCTGCCACTTTTGAACGACTTATGGACCATGTGCTCAAAGGACTGCATTGGAAAACATGTTTGGTGTATCTAGACGACATTATCGTATTGGGTAAAAGCTTTGAGGAACACCTGAACAATTTGGAAGAAGTTTTCCAGAGGATAGCTGGCGCTGGTCTGAAGCTAAGTCCTAAAAAGTGCTCACTGTTCAGGAAGGAGGTGAACTACTTAGGGCACAGGGTGACAACGGAGGGCATCTGTACTGCGAAGGAAAAGATAGAAGCAGTAAAGGATTGGCCAAGACCTAGGAACCTACACGAACTACGAAGTTTTCTTGGGCTATGCACCTACTACCGCCGATTTGTTCCGAATTTCGCCAGCGTTGCTAATAGCCTCCACGAGTTCACTAGGAAAAATAGAGCCTTCGAGTGGAACAAGGAGCAGGAGGAGGCTTTCCAGACTCTGAAGGAACGACTATGTACTGCACCTATGCTAGCGTATCCCGTTCCAGGTGCAACGTTTATTTTGGATACGGATGCTAGTGGTTATGCCATAGGAGGCGTACTGTCGCAGGTAATTGATGGGCAGGAGAAGGTAGTTGCCTACTATAGCCGGTCGATTGGAAAACCAGAGAGGAACTACTGCGTAACTCGGAGAGAACTACTAGCGTTGGTGGACTGCGTCAAACATTTCCACAAGTACCTCTATGGGCAACGTTTCCGAGTTCGAACGGACCATGCAGCGCTGAAGTGGCTACTACAGTTTAAGAATCCAGAAGGACAGCTAGCTCGGTGGATTGAGAGACTGCAAAGTTATGACTTCGCTATTGAACACCGCAAGGGAAGTGTCCACGGTAATGCTGATGCCATGTCCCGCCGACCATGTAGCCTGGAATGTAAACACTGCTCAAAAGCTGAGGGAAAAGAGGACATTATAGACGTCCGTCTAACGACAATAACACCAGCGGAAGAGTGGAAGGAAGAACAGCTACGAAAGTGTCAGCAGGAAGATCCAGATCTAGAGCTTTTGATGCATGGACTGGAGGTGGACAGGAGGCCAACTAAGGAGCAAATGGCAGCGGAAAGCCCCATCGCAAAGGCGTACTGGGCACAATGGAACAGCTTAAAATTAATATCTGGCTGTTTGCATAGGGTATGGGAAAGCGAAGATGGCCAGTGCTCCCGTAACCTGATAGTAGTTCCAAGGGTAAGAATTCCGGATGTACTCAAGGAATTCCACAATGGTCCTAGTGGAGGGCACCTGGGAATCACGAAGACCCTGGAGAAGGTTAAGCAGAGATTCTATTGGGTTGGTTGTCGGCAATCGGTCGCAGAGTGGATTGCTAACTGCGCGGAGTGTATTGCAGCTAAGGGGCCGAAATCCAGAAGTCATGGCCAGATGAAGCAATATAACTCAGGTGCACCTTTCGAGCGGATTGCCATGGATGTAGCCGGCCCATTTCCTATGAGCGCACAGGGAAACAAATACGTCCTTGTGGTTATGGACTACTTTAGCAAATGGCCGGAGGTATACCCGATTCCAAACCAGGAAGCTAAAACAGTAGCGGAGGTATTCACCTACAATTGGGTTGCGAGATACGGTGTACCTATAGAGCTGCACTCTGACCAGGGAAGAAATTTTGAGTCGGCAGTGTTCCAAGAGATGTGCCAGATACTGGGTATCCGGAAAACTCGAACGACGGCTCTTCATCCCCAATCAGACGGCATGGTGGAACGGTTCAACCGAACCCTGGAAGAGCATTTGCGGAAGGTCGTGGACAAGAATCAAAAAGATTGGGATGTCCGCATACCCTTGTTCCTGATGGGATACCGGTCAGCAGTGCATGAAACAACGGGTAAAACTCCTGCAAGGGTAATATTCGGCAGTGAGCTCCGTTTGCCTAGTGATCTGAAGTTTGGGGTGACTGGTGATGCTAGAAGGATTGGAAAAGAGACGTCAAACATCCTGGAAGAGGAGCTGAGAGAGATACATGCTCTTGTGAGACAGCGCACACAAATTATGAGTGACAAGATGAAAGCCAGGTATGATAAGGCGATGAATTCCGAGGGTTTCCAGGAAGGAGATTTGGTGTTGCTGTATAATCCACAACGAAAGAAAGGTTTGTCCCCAAAACTACAATGCAACTGGGAAGGTCCGTATAAGGTCGTAAAACGGCTAAATGACGTAGTGTATCGGATCCAGACCGTCGGGAGACCAAGAAACAAGATGAAGGTGGTCCACTTGGAAAGGCTTGCAGCGTTTGGAAACGCAAGTGTGTCTGATCGGGACGATCAGACTTAGGTGGAGGGCAGTGTGGCGAATACTGCGGCAACACAAAGCGAACAACGAGAAATAGGCAGAATGTTCGAAGAATGACGTAGAATGTTCCACAAAGAGAAACGTCAAGTTGGATGAACACTGCGAACAGCGAGAGAAAGAGAATGAGCGATAAACTTCAGAATGTTCTAGAGTTGCCATAAGTGCCAGCGCAGGTATATAAGGGCGCCGCCACCACGAGGTGAGTGAGTTACAAGTCAGCAAGCTACAAGTAAAGTGAGCGGAGAATCGAGTTGCGAATAAGCAAGCTATAAGATTAATTGTGTTAACAAGTAGTAAAGCGTTGTTATTGCTTTAACAAGTATTGTAAAGTGTTTTTACTGTATTAGCAAGAATTGTAAATTGTTTGTTGTACAATAAAGTTAATTGTACTACAATTCGGTCATCGTTAGCATTTATTTAACAATCCAGCGATACGAGCCCGAGTATATTTGGGTAATCCCTCAAGGTTTCGAGGATAATCGTAACAATATGTTAAGCAAAAGATGTCACCAAAAAGCAGTCAACGATCGTCAAGTAATGAGCTAAAAAATAAGGAGAGTGTGAAAATAGCTGTCTACAGAGAAGCAAATGATAAGAATTATAAGCGGCGCTCAATACAATTGATGGAGCACTTGAAAGACTAGTTGCTTCGTGAATTGGCTGCGAAAAGTGCACGATCAAAAAGAAGGGAGTGAATATAAACAAAAAACGACAAAGAGTAATCAACTAAAAATTTAACACTCAGTAGTAACAATAACAAATAGTTGTGGTGAATGGAGCGCAATGAGGTGTGGGGCTTGCCATTGTGATATGTATGATTACTGACACTTGTTACAACACCTATGTATAGTACATACATACATACATTCATAAGAGTACAAAGCGAATGTCAATTAGAGTTAGAAAACCGAGTACATACATATGTAGGTACAAACATACAAACTATTCCCACCAAACAATTTGTGTTGCCAGCAATAAGAAAACGTGTCGCCCTCGGAAAAAAATTTATTGCCGGTAATATTGCCATCGAATCGATTTTCTATTACCGGTCGCTCTAAAACGTCCGCCCAAGGCAACTCGTCTGGGCGAGTCGTTTTCTTATTACCTGAGTGAGTCCTTTTCTTATCGCTTCAGGCGATTTTTGGAATAATTTTATTCTTTTTAATACTTCATTTATTTTTTTGTACCAAATTGCAACTTACAATCGGAATTAATTCATTTTCTCGCTGTGCGACTTTCTACTTTTTCAATCTTGTGCATAATTTAGATGCTTTTGGCCAATACTATTGACGCCATATTCATAAGTTTCGGAATTTTTGAGAACTTTTTTTATTCAAAATTGACATGAACGAAGTGATGTTGCCGATTTGTCACCACAGCAATAAATCGGTGAGTCGCCAATTTGTTGCCATTGACGATTGTTGCCTATTTCTCATGTTTTGCATGGTGGGTTGTATGTAGATCACTTGCGCGTACGCTATACGACGGATGGAGCAAATGTTCTAAATAAGAGCAGATACAAATATGCTTACACACATACATACATAAAATTAAAAAATAACAATTCCCTCTGGGAAAATAATAGGTTTGTATAGAACTTCTCCAGTAAAACATTGCAGCCAGAGCGTAAAAGCAAAATAGAGCGTAAAATTGACAAGAAGAGAAAACTAGCAGAAAAAGATACTGAAGGCAAAACTGGTAAAAACTTGCAAGTGAATAGTTGTTGCACCCTTTTGATATTCTGCTGTAAACATTTTACTATTTATTAATCAGTTTTCAACTCTTTGCTTTTCACACAAGCACTTACACAGTCTAATACATCATTAATATTTTGATTTCCACTCATTTTACTTTTGTTTGTGCTAAACCAATACAACAAATGGCGGCTTTTGACATTTATTCTTCTTCTTCTTCTGCTAGCTAATTTCTGCTAGTAAAAATTTCACTAGCAATAATTTGCAGCTCTCCCGTGTTATTACGCTCTTGATTCAGTGCTCTCTTGCAAATTTTTTGGGTTATCATACACTTTTCCAGTAAAAATTTGCAGGTTCCAGTACAAATTAGTACTGACTATTGGTTACTATACAAACCTAATGTTTTCCTTTAGCTTTTAGTACCAAAAATTGTCATCATGACCAATGTCATCCATTAGTATAGCATGAAATTGCAAAATGACTACTCCGAGTGGCTCTGCTCTACATTCTACGTACCTTGGTACAGCGGCTCAGAAGTATGTCTGATACCAACTGCGCTTTGTTGAAGTAAGGGAGATTCGGCAGGGAAGTAGTAAGGACCACCGGGTGAAGTGTAAGTTGGTGGTAAGGCATTATTACGTGCTCCTGTTTCCTATTTCGCACACATAAAAAAAAAAATATTTCACATTTTTGCGTATTATTAGGCCAAGCTTATATTCCAATTTGTGATGTGCTTCTTGGGTTTGTCACAGAAATAGGGGAATCTACAGTTTTATGCTACCTCCCAAAGGCAAATTGTTTTGGTGAGACACTTTTTGATAGCAGAAGTACACTCTTAGGTTTTCTATTGCCGCCCGGCAGCTGTGAAAAACAAACAAGCCAATCATTTTTTGATACTTTGAAGAACAGTGGTCAAACCTGAGCTCATCTGTGTATAGATATGGATGGGGCTTGTCAGTACTTTCAAATGTACGAGCATTGGAGTAAATCCAAAAT
Source organism: Rhagoletis pomonella (assembly GCF_013731165.1). NCBI lineage: Eukaryota > Metazoa > Arthropoda > Insecta > Diptera > Tephritidae > Rhagoletis > Rhagoletis pomonella. The sequence continues at coordinate 66,063,975 of NW_023458560.1, forward strand.
TAAGTAATAGTAATAGTTTATTATGTGGTCGGGAGCGGATCTATCACATGCAGGCCTTATGAGAAGAGGCGGTAGATATTAAAAGTTCTTTTTACACAAAAATAACGCGTAGCTCGAATCATACTTTAGAGATGAAGAATAGGAAGTGTTACAAAAATTTTACGTTTATTAAAGAAGTTTTGTCTGGCCGGTAGGCCGGATCGCTAATGGTCGGGTTAGTATCGGGGAGAAAAACAAAGAGTGCGCAACGAACAAATGGTCCGTCATCTCTATATGCGATGGTGTGGTTAGAGATCTTAATTATGGGTCGCTGATACACTTTTCAAGCACCCTATATAAGTAAACTCAAACAAAACATCCATGGTATTTCGGTGCTTACAGGAATTAAGTTTTGTTATGAATTCATAGAGGCTCTCTAGAGAGGATTGGTTTCTTACCAGTCAATTTTAATGGCTCCAATACCTATGTACTGCCTCCTTATATACTTCGCTCGCAGCTTTTTGCGGGAAGGTGCAAATAATACTGAATATTTGTTTGTATTCCGGCAAACTGAAAAGATGATGTACTTATATTAGAGCGAATTTCCGATTTGGCTTTAGGGATTACTTTGTCTTTCGAGAGTGTCCCCAAACCAAATTCGGAAGTATTAAATATAAGGAAACTGATATTTTTCCGCTTAAAATTAATTAAATTGACTAATTTTTAATATTTTTATTGAGCTTTGTACCACGATTGTTTATTAGGA
>NW_023458560.1:66064729-66065968 GCF_013731165.1 Rhagoletis pomonella
CTTTTTCTAGACTTCAGCAGGGATCGAACCTGCGAATTCGATGTTCAGAGTCAGAAGCGTTAACCACTGAGCTATGTACATCCCGTAAACTCTTGTTGCTAATTGACTTTCTTGGTCAACGACCTTTGTGTCCTGATACAGCTAGGGGATTCCCTTAAACTCCTAAAGTCTTAAACTGTGTAAAACTCGTAAGCTTACGAGGCTGCCACGGGAGCGACCCCCTTTCGTAAATGTGTAAATAGATGCGTAAATTACTGTTTGACAGGTTGAAAAGGGTTTTGTGAATACATTTTTGTTTCGTAGTATTTTGTAACAGCCCGTCAGCTCGAATGAAAGCTAAAATATAATTATAAATGCGAGAGTTAGCAAAAAAACCCATGTAAATACAGTTAGTCGATGAAATTTATTAATTTTATTCACCTTTTATTTTTTCATTTGTTTTCAGTATTTTGTCATTAATTTTAGTATAAAACCTTCGGCCCCTCGGCAACACTGCAGTTTACGAGGTCGTTTGCGCATCAAATTTGCCTCGTAAATTTACGCGACGCTCGTAAATAGAGGTCCATACAAATTTTGACAGTTCTTTTATGAGGCTCGTAAATTGACGTGCTGTACGAGCCTTTTACGAGTTTAAACCGTGTGCTTTTTATGAAATTTTTAAGGAGTTTTGAGGTTAGGTTTGCATTGGAGGTATGCGTTAAAATAATCCCATTACGCTAACATTTTCGGTATTTTCTTATAATATTATTGTAAACATATGTATGAACAAAATTTAAGTTAAATATGAATTCATCCGTATGCCCATTATGGAATTTTTAAGGCGTCTTTAAGGTTACATTTGTATGGGAGGTATATAAAAATACATGTAAAACTTTGAGCGCTTTGAGCGACCTCTAAATATTTTTTGATTTCAAAATAAAAAATAGGGGTATCCTCTTTTTCGATATAGAATTCCGACTTTACTGTTTTTGTACCACCCTAATGTAAATACCCTGCAGGGAAAGCTACTATTTATGAAACGCAAACTGGTAGCATTCTAGATCTAGATTTTTTACTTTGACAATTCAAAGGCAGATGTTGCTGAACGTATGAGTTATTCGAAATTGTCGCTTTAGCTCATACTAGTTAATGAACTGGTATTTTTCTGGCTGGTTTGGTTTTGCACTGCAGGGTATATATGTCAATGTCTGTACATATTAAAATATGTATGCACATATATTCATACATATGTACAAGAAT